>NW_025533509.1:824482-870974 GCF_020615455.1 Coregonus clupeaformis | reverse complement strand
TTAAAATGACTTAGGCTAGTGGGAGAGACTTACACAAGAGAGACCGCATGGAGAGAGTCTAAAGGACAAAACCGAACACTCATCATCTCACAGAACAACAAATCGAGAGGAAAAGAGAGGGGGAAGAGAGAGGGGAGAGGGAAAGAGAGGGAAGGAAAGGGGAAGGGCTGGTTACCTGCAGCCGGTTCCTGGATCTTCTCCCTCTTCCGCTCTTTTCTTCTTTCCCTAGAAAATATCGGTGAGGTGAACGCTTAAAGTGTGGCTCTGCACTACCCTCCTCCACCACGCTTTAGTCCTGCTGCTGCTTTGCCCTGTTCACTGCTCATCCCCCGCTGGCAGCCAACCAGCACCCTCGCCTCTGGGCCTGCAGCCAATCACCACGCTGGGATTGGTCAGAGGGGCTGATCTTCACCTTTACCCTGCCTATGAGCTGAAGCCGTTTCTGTCCTCTCCGCACCTGGCTTCAGTATAGTGTGCTCTCAAACAAACTATTAACATAGACATGTTTGCAAGGATCCATTCCAGAATGTTAGGCTTTGAACCTATCCTTGCCTTCCTTTCCAATCGAGCAGGTGCAAACTTGGCTGTCTTCCTCACCTGTATCAGTGTGTTCTCTAACAACCTATCATGAACAAAACAACATCCATCACTCATACTCTATATAAAGACTTCAAGTGTAGAAGCAACAGCAGCTGTGAGGTAGTCTTTTCATCTCCTAGTACCAAACATCAATATGTAATTAAAACATAAAAAATGCTAAATATTACTTGGGAGAGCTGGTCCTCGACTGATTGCCATGGAGAGCCAGTCAACCCCTCCAGAGCACTGATCACTGAGCCCACTGTGAGTAAGTGTATGGATTTATAGCTGAGTAGCCAAATCCCTAGGGAGGGGGACTATAGGTAGAGATAGTGGCGTAACAGTCATTCTAGTCAAATATGAGCAGCACTTTGGTTTCCGCTGCAAAGTCTACTAATCCACTTATTTATGATGAGCTATCTTGGTTCCTTTCACACCGCTGTGGCAGACAGAGAGAGGAGAGAGGAGGTGGAGGGGAGGGGGTGTAAGAGTTGTGTACAGTGGTTACGACAGTGTGTGTGTGTGTGTGTGTGTGTGGTACAGTACTATGAAGGGCTTAGTTTATGTTGGAGGGGTGCTTGGTGTTAAGTGTGTGTGCAGATGAAATGTACGTGTAGCGAGCAAAGCTTCTCTCGAGACACATACAGGGTAGAGGCCATCAGACTACGAGGTCATCTTCTACTTCCTGGGTTTATTGCTTTAGCCTATCAGATCTGTCAACACCAATAGGGTAAGGGCTAGGAGTTGACATGGAAGGAGAGACTAAAGTCTGTACTGTGTTATTGTACTGGATTGTCCTTGCCCTATACCGTCCTGTCCTGCAGTGTTTCCCCAGCATGGTGTGGTGGCGGCGGGGCGACGGAGGCAGAAGGTGAGAGGTGCTGTGCTGGGCCAACCAGAGAGGGAGGCAGATGACCACTACAAAGAGCCCTGTGGTGGTGGGAGGAAAGTGAGTGCCGGGTTTCACACTTTTAACAACGGCAGGTGGCGCCAGCAGGACAACATACACGTAATGTGCCCCATAAACATGCTCGAATAGGCATATTGGATGGAACAGGACAATAATATAACAGGTGCCCTGACACACACACACACACACACTCTTTGTTGCTGTGCCATCTGAAAATCACACAGCAATCTACTGCCACCTAAGTGTCTACGCCCTGGTAGGGGCATCAATCGGTTTACATATATCCAAGGCTTCCAGGTGTTGATAATGAACATCAAAGACTGGCAGCACTATCACAGGCCACTATTCTCAGTGTCAGATAATGGAGTCTCACTACAATCCATTGCAGTTGGTAATAATAGCATGGAATTAGAGTGCTATGAATTATACATTAGGCCGTAGCATAGCAGCTAAAAATGGACACCATTAATATGTAAACGGCTAATGTTTATTAGAATGTTGTAGCTAGCATTGTGTTAATAAAGCTAACAAAGAATACTAGCTACTGTCCTGAAATTCATAAACAACAATAAGCCTACATCAAAATCTGAATAGGTTTCAGTACAAATAATACTGAAATACTTGAAATATTTTAGTGGTGCCTGATCAAGCTTGACTGGCTAAATGTGACCAATGGAACAGCCCTGCAAGTGCAAACCCTGCTCATCTGGTACAAGGCACAGGCAGACTCCAAACAAACACTTAAAAGTAATTGAAAATTTCAACTATTATTTGAACTCGGGTCAGAAAATAAAAACGCAGTTGACAAATCACACACACACACACACCTCTCCGCTGCCAATCTGTTTCCGTATGATACTTACATAATTATCTCTGGCAGACCAGCCTGGGTAGAGCTGGCATGGAGCTGCTGCTCTCATGGCTACCCGTAATACTTAGCTTGCTCTCGATAAAGCATGCCACTGTTTCAGCACGGGAGGGAGGTTACAAAACAAGGAGAGGAAAAAGGTACAAATAGCACACAGTCAATTAAAAAAAAAAAAAAAAAAGGGGCGAATTATGATGAAGAGATTAATATATGGACAAGAGAGAAAAAAAAATACTTTGATTTCATATCAAAACACTGGTTCCAATTTAGGCGCTTTTGTTTCAAAACTATGTCAGCGGCAATTATTGAACAAAGCAAGTCAGTAAACGGAGTTTTGCTGTGGCTGGCTGCCCCAACCAAAAAGGCTTTGTGTTAAGGTTTTAAACATAAACTAGCGGTCTTTCTTCTACTCAGTTTCTTTCTTCCTACCCCAATTCTCAAAAAGGAACACATTGTCATTTCCAAACCACTATTATTATTCACGGCAAGTTTATAAAAAGTCAATTTGGTTAAAACGTCTGCTAGTCAGTCAGGCAGAAAGTGGATCCGTCTGATGAGGGAAAGTAACAGGTTCGACAAAGAGATGGTCATCATGATTAGTCCCTTGGAAGGACCTTGATGTAGAAGAGTTGAAGGAAGATCTCAAACATAGAAAAAGAATCATAGAAAGGGCTTGGGAACTCTAACCAGTCAAACCCATTATGCCATCATTTGTATATGTATTTATTAGGGACTCCCATTAGCTGTTGTCAAGGCTGCAGCTACTCTTCCTGGGGTCCAAACATTAAGGCACTTACATTATATATAAAACAAAAGATAAAACAGTACATCATATAACATTATTACACCACATCATTACACTCTCCATGACGGTAATGGGGAGACTCACCATGGATTCAATTTCTATGATCTGGAAGCCCTCTAGCTGAACGTGAGAGATGCTCTCAGGTGGTTTTGGTTTACAGAAGAACCTAAAATGAGGCTTTCAGTCATTCCCCTGCACACCACCCTGGCCATCACCATCACACTAAAGGTTTTAGACCAGGGGGTGGTTAACTGCCTTCCACCAGGTGGGGTGCTTGAACGGCGTTCTCCTTCACCATACGCACTTCTCCGTCCCAGGATCGATCTGGTTGATGGCGGCGCTCTCCTTGAGCGTGCACTCTGCCACTTAATGCTGTCCCTCATCTCCTTCATGTACAGCATGGAAGGCGTTCAGCGGCTTCTGATGTGGGGTCTCTTTGGGCTCCTGCTCCTTCTTCTGGTCCTGTGCTGAGGCTTCCTGGCAAAACACCGAGAAAAGAACAAGGAGCGAGGTAAAGAAGGAGGAGGTGGAACGGGGCGATAAAAAGAAAAAGAGGGTTGCAAGGAGAAACTGGGCCTCCTGGAGTGTGAGAACAAACGGCGCAGGGTCTCTTTTCGCCTCAGCCAATTGGGAGCGAGGGTGCGTATGCTATGCAAGGGGCTAAACACATCGCCAGGAGTCTTTAATCATGTACAGTCACCCAGTCTTGGCGCTCGCTGAGAGAGCGACATTTCACCAGTAATGGCAACTAGTCTTTTCTCAGCACACACACACTGGGTTGAACCGCTTATAGCCCCAGCATGGTCACAGGGACCTTGATGTGTGTCTGTGTGTGGTGTGTGCTCTGTCTGTGTGCGCTCTGTGTGTGTGTGTCTGTTGGTATGGGTTGTGATGAAGCAATGATGCGTGGTGGGGCTCCTTATCAGCTCTGTGAGGTCTTTCTTGTTGCTTATCTACTCACATCAAGGTGATAGGAGGGAGGAAGGTTGGACTGCTGCGCTGTTGGGACATGTGGTTGAGTCACCAACACTGGAAGTATCCTGAATCCTGAATGTACAAAAAAGGTTACCATAGAGGAGGAGTAGAATAGTGAGGGTGTGTTTTGCAGGAATCTGTGTTTTCAGTGTAACAGGGGAGAGGAGGCGTGAGGTTTCTGCTTGATCTACACTCTACTCACGGCTGGCTCAGTGGGAAGCGGACCCAGAAAGGGCTACTGTTTGGGGACTCACATGCACCAGGTCGCTGGCCGGTTTGGGGCTCGTGTTTGACCTGGGGGGTTGACGATGCACGGGTGGGGTCCCTGCGTGAGGCCTGGGGGACCTCGGGACCATGTGGTGTGAGAACCTGAACAAGAACCCATGCATTAACTTTTAGAACCTCACCCTCTCTCTCCCCCAACATACTAACACTAGGTGAAATAAGAGTTAAAAAGATATTCAACGAAAATACAGGAGAGAGGAGGTTTGAGGAAATCATCTGGCCCAAAGCCTCCTGTCTATGCCTAACACTGTCCTGACAAATACCAACTAGAGAAGGGGAGAGAGCGGGAGAGCGAGGAAGATAAATGAGAAGGAAAGAGAGATCCAGAGTGAGGCTCCTCATACGAGCTACTGGACATAGTGCAGCTCAGAGGAAGCCGCTGACACAGTGGCGCCTTTTGAGCAGCTAAATAGACAGATGAATATGCGAGAGTACATATGGGGTGTTCTGATGTACTGGCCTGTTTGACATGTGCTGGGCAGCCAGGGAGAACCAGTGTGGTTCACAGCCCTAATGAGAGAGCAGTCCAGGGCCTGGGATTTCCTCCCAGTGGCCCTGTTCGTCTGTGGTGGATCATCCTTCTCAATGGATCCACATAAACAGTACTGTATAGTAAAGTTTGTCTCACCTCACTTGCTGAATGGGTGGTTGTGTGTGTGTCATCCTAAACGTATTTCATCCCAGGTGCGTGATCTGTCCCACTCCTCCAGGGGGAGAGGGGTAGAAGTTGGCCGCGTCCGCCCGGGTGATGGCGCGGCATACCTGTAGAGAGACAGGATGAGGGTACTGTCCTGTATGAGAAGGAACAGAACATGCATTCAATGACCTGACCATGAAGATAACACGTTGCTGAAACGTTGTTCCATAGAGTGTTTTTACCATATTGTTGATACTGTATATTATTTGCAAGAACATATAATATAATCAGAATGAAGGGTAACCACCCAATGATATTCCAGCATCTTTGAATGGCTTGATCCTGCATGTCACTGATATGACAAGGACATTCGTGCCATGCGGTGCTGGAATTCAGTGTATGAACTGTAATGTGTGTGTGGGTGTGCCAAGTGTAAAAGCATTATTAAAATAATAACAGACACAGAAAGGTTCACATTTGCCCTCATGTAGTCCCAGTCCGTCTCTAGAAGCGATCAGTGTTCAAAAAGGCCCGTCTCTGTGTGCTTCTTGTAATCAGCCCCTGCAGACAGCATTCACTGGGGCTCTGTACTGTCACTGGCTCCTCAACACAGCTAAGCCTTCCCGCTCTTCATCAACGCTAGGCCTTTTGGGCTTCAAGGTCATGAATTCTGTGCCTCCTCCGCTTGTTGTGGAGGTTAAGTAGTTAAACTGGAATGGAGGGACGGAGAGAGGGGAGGGAGGGTAAGGAAATGAAGGTCCCTAGTAAATGGATATGTCAGACTGGGAGCTATATTGAAGGTGGGCATGTGTAGGCTCGTAGAAGGCCCCCCAGTGACATACACACACACACACACACACACAGAGACAGAGCGAGACAGACACAGAGGAGAGAGACAGAGATGAAGAGAGACAGAGACAGAAGAGAGACAGACACAGAGGAACAGACACAGGAGAGAGACAGAAGAGAGACAGAGACAGAAGAGAGAGAGACAGACACAGTGCAAGTGCTTCTAGGATTAATAATTATCTCCTTAATCCCAGAGCGAACTGAGGTTTTTCTCCCTCACCCTTCTCTCCATCCCTCCCTCTTTCTTCTCAGGCTGCAGTCTAAAGGGTCTGGAACTCCCAGAGGGTCAGAGAGAGGAGGCTTATTCCAAAGCCACTGTAGCAACGCTGAATTCCAGCACCCCAAGCCCACTTATTCACCACCCCAGTCTCAGGGTGCTCTGTAGGGCACTAGGGAGGAAGGAGGAAAGGGAGGAAGGAAGCAAGGGTAGAGTGGAGAGAGGAATGGGAGATGTAAGGAGCAAAGGGTGGAGGGAAAGCAGGAAGGATAGAAAGTTGGGGGAGGGAAGGAAGAGAGATGGAGACGGAGGGAAGGGAAGCTCAGTGTTAACACCAGCTCAAAGCACCCAAAAGGTGTTTAATTACCGCTCACGTCAACACGCTTCACACCATTTTACCCTCCTAGCCTTGCTTCTCAGAAAACACTACCTCAAACATTTTCATACTCCTTATCCAAATCTAGACATACCTTGTATTCCAATATATGATCTCATATTAAAATATTATATTTTGTTGTTTCATTGTTTCATTGTAAATCAATGAAGTCTGAAATCTGCATGTTCAAAGGGCTCTGAGTTCGACTGACCAAGCAAGCACGGCCCGGTACATAAGAGCTTATTAGGGCCCACAATGAGAACATCCATGATTTTTTAAAATGATTAATGAGAAGACTGGGAAGTCCTGATCCCGCCATGGAGGTAGCGAAAAGAGTGGCTGATGAAAAAAAAATAATATATATATATATATATAAAAATAACAGAGACACAGAATGAATAGGGCAAAAGTTTGATAGAAAGAGTGAGAGAGAAAGAGAGATGGATAGAGACTGCCCTCTTTTCCTAAGATATCTTTAGCTCTTTTTGCTGGTATCTAGGTCTGGAAATGCCAGGACTTAATTTATAGCCAATTGATCTAGCAGATTCTCTCTACATGGACCAGTCCAGGCTATGGGAGTGTGTGTATCAGATTTAAAACTCAGATCTCTCCAGCGGTTTCTTCATATAACTCCATTCTGCTATGTTTATCATCAACCTCATACTAATCCTCCAAATTACTCACACCAAAATGTATGAGGACTGTAAAGTGAGACCAAAATAAAACGGGAGCACTCTGAAAAGCATTATTGTAAAGAAATCCTGTAGCTACAAGGAAAGTGAATGACTTTCTGGATAAAATGTAGGTTTCAAATGTGAGTTCCCACTAAATCCTATTCCGTTGTCCTGCTGTTACAGGTACATAAGATCACTATGATGTCTGGATGGATCTGGTGTACGGTGGCCATATTGGTTATATTGGATTATTGAATTATTTATTCAACTAATCCATATTGGATTATTTACTCAACTGCCTCGTCATCACACATCGCATCCTGTCTGGTCCGTCTCTGCTTTTAAGTGGAGGAGGGGGCCTGTTATGTTGCAGCCGGGAAGGAAGAGGGGGAGGAGAAGAGGGGAGGGGAGCGTATATGGAGGGCCGGGGCTGTGACCAGTACAAGGCCTATGAACCCTGCCAAAGTCTCACCCTGACCGTGCCTGGGCCTCAACTGCCTTTGTGTTATAGCGCCTGTCAGGACTTTACCTTGACGTTTTTACCCAGACAGACAGAAAGAGAGAGTTAGAGAAAGAGTGTCAGATATAGTGACGAATGAGTGAGTGGTAACAAGAGAGAAAGAGGTTTTCAGAAAAGTGTGTAAAGCTGATTGCCTCTGGGTTTTGTCTGAGGAGCTGGCTCGTTTTATGCAGGTAGGTGGGAGATGAAAATGTGTGGAGGAATGTGTTCTAGTTTTCTTTCTCTGACAGATCGCCACCTAACCACCTTGTGGTGGTGGTTGGGTGAACTTATGTTACATTTCCTCAGAGGAATAGCTTTGGCTTCATGCCTCTTTGTGGAGATGGGTAGTGATGGAATACAGTGTGATGTGAATATCTTTAATACACAGAACAAAAATATAAAAATGTGCAATATGCAACAATTTCAAAGATTTTACTGATTTACAGTTCATTTATAAAATCAGTCAATTGAATAAATTCATTAGGTCTCTAATCTATGGATTTCACATGACTGGGAATACAGATATGCATTTGTTGGTCACAGATACCATTAAAAAAAAAGTAGGGTCATGGATCAGAAAACTAGTCAGTATCTGGTGTGACTCCCATTTGCCTCATGTTCAGACACCTCTCTCTTGCATAGAGTTGATCAGGCTGTTGATTGTAGCTCGTGGAATGTTTCCAGACCAGTCCTCATCAATGGCTGTGTGAAGTTGCTGGATATCGGCAGGAACTGGAACACGCTGTCATTCATGTCAAACCAGGAAGGTCCTGAACATGCTCTTTTGGGTGATATGTCTGGTGAGTATGCAGACACATAAATAACTGACATTTTCAGCTTCAAGGAATTGTGTAAACAGATCTCAAGTGTATATGGGGCCATGTGGCTTCATCATGCTGAAACATGAGGTGATGGCGTATGTTGAACAACACAATGGGCCTCAGGATCTTGTCACAGTATTTCTGTTCATTCAAATTACTATCGATAAAATGCAACTGTAAGTCCTGCTGTCCGTAGCTTGCGCCTGTCCATACCATAACCCCACCGCCTACCATGGGGCACACGTTGACGCCAGCAAACCGCTTCACCCACACGACGCCATACATGTAGTCTGCCATCTGCCCGATACAGACATAACCGATTCATTCGCGAAGAGCACACTTCCAGCGTAAGAAGGGCTATCGGGCGTGAGCATTTGCCCATCAGTTGGTTCCAATGCGAAACTGCATGAGCTTCTCTGAGACGGTTTCTGACAACGCTTCTGGTTGTGCAAACCTACAGTTTCATCAGTCAGCTCGGTGTATTGGTCTCATTTATCCCATGGGTGAACGATGTGGTCTGCTATTGTGAGGCTGCTTGACGTTCTGGCCAAATTCTCTAAAACGACGTTGGAGGCGACTTATGGTAGAGAAATGAACATTGAATTTTCGGGCAACAGCTCTAATGGACATTCTCGCAGTCAGCATGCCAATTGCATGCTCCCTCAAAACATGAGACATTCACGTCAAAAGTTTTAGAACACCTAGTTACTCATTCAAGGGTTTTTCTTTTATTTTTATTTTATTTTTTAAATTGTAGAATCATAGTGAAGACATCAAAACTATGAAATAAATACATATATGGAATCATGTAGTAAACCAACAAAGTGTGTTAAACAAATCAAAATATGTTATATTTGAGATTCTTCAAATAGCTACCCTTTGCCTTGATGACAGCTTTGCACACTTTGGCATCCTCTCAACCAGCTTCAAGGAGGTAGTCAAATGGAATGTATTTCCAATTAACAGGTGTGCCTCAAAAAGTTCTTGTGGAATTTATTTCCTCTTAATGTGTTTGGAGCTCAATCAATTGTGTTAGACAAAGTAGGGGGGTATACAGAAGATAGGCCCTATTTTGCAAAATAATACGTCTGATATTATAAAGAATAACAGCCTAAATAAGCAAAAGAGAAACAACACCATCATTACTTTAAGACATGAAGGTCAGTCAATACGAAATCAAGAACTTAGAAAGTTTCTTCAAGTGCAGCTGCAAAACCCATCAAGCGCTATGATGAAACTGTTTCTCATGAGGGACCGGCCACAGGAATGGAAGACTCCAGATACCTCTGTGAGGATAAGTTCATTAGAGTTACTCAGCCCCAGAAATTGCAGCCCAAATAAATGTTTCAGAGTCGGCACAGACATATCTCACCATCAACTGTTCTGAGGGGGACTGTGTGAATCAGGCCTTCATGGTTGAATTGCTGCAAAGAAACCACTACTAAAGGACACCAATAAGAAGATACCTGCTTGGGCCAAGAAACACGCAGCAATGGAGTCCAAATTGGAGATTTTGGTTCCAACCGTACTCTTGTGGGGATGCAGTGTGGGAGGAACGGATTATCTCTGCATGTGTAGTTACCACCAAAGAAGCATGGAGGAGGGGTGTTATGGCGGGTGGGGTGCTTTGCTGGTGACACGGTCTGTGATTTATTTAGAATTCAAGGCACACTTAACCAGCATGTCTACCACAGCATTCTGGGTGATAAAACATCCAATCTGGTTTGTGCTTAGTGGGACTATCATGGTTAATGATGTCCACTGGTTTAGTGATTTGAGGGAGCGCATTGCCTACCTTGTTTGGGGTTGACTCTGGGGGTGGTGTCCTGAGGTCCCGGGCGAAGTGTCTGTCAATATACGTGATGAGGGGTGAGAGGATGGACCATGCGACGGCTGCACCACCGAACCTTATTGACTGAGGAGGGAGGGAGAGAGAAGCACATTAGATAAGGCATTACATTACCTTTCCTCAAGTCAGTTAGCAGCTAGTATTTCCAGAGTTTTCCAGCGCTTGAATCAACCTGGCCCTCTCTCAACAGACAAAGGCACGGGCTGCTGGGGATTTCAGCACACACACACACACACACACAAAGGAGCTGTAAGATGAAAGAGTCAGGTGCAGTCACAATTTTCCTGTTTTTAATTATATTTCCATGAGGTCGAAATAAGACTCTGAAATTGTGAAAATTATAATGCCCCTTTAGTGTAAGAGATTTTGAGGGAGGAAAAACACCTGTAATTTAGCCTGTTCAGGTGGCATGGAGTTTTTGGCCCACAGCATGACATCACGATCTGATTATTCTGACACCAATGCATACAGTGGGGAGAATACAATTTGATACACTGCCGATTTTGGCAGGTTTTCCTACTTACAAAGCATGTAGAGGTCTTGTAATTTTTATCATAGGTACACTAAACTGTAAGAGACTGAATATAAAACAAAACTCCAAAATCACATTGTATGATTTTGGGGCAACACCTATATTTCAGCTGCCTGACATAAGTATTTGACTCTTACCAACCAGTAAGAATTCGCGCCACAGACCTGTTAGTTTTTCTCTTTAAGAAGTTTCCTGTTCTCCACTCAATACCTGTATTAACTGCACCTACTTGAACTCGTTACCTGTATAAAAGACACTCTGTCCACACTCAATCAAACAGACTCCAACCTCTCCACAATGGCCAAGACCAGAGAGCTGTGTATGACATCAGGGATAAAATTGTAGACCTGCACAAGGCTGGGATGGGCTACAGGACAATAGGCAAGCAGCTTGGTGAGAAGGCAACAACTGGCACAATTATTAGAAAATGGAAGAAAAGGCCTGGGCACACCATCAATCACCCTCGGGTCTGGGGCTCCATGCAAGATCTCACCGGTGGGGCATCAATGATCATGAGGAAGGTGAGGGATCAGCCCAAGAACTACACAGGCCAATGACCTGGCCAATGACCTGAAGAGAGCTGGGACCACAGTCTCAAAGAAACCCATTAGTAACACACTACGCCGTCTATGAATTAAACCCTGCAGCGCACACAAGGTCCCCCTGCTCAAACCAGCGCATGTCCACAGGCCCGTCTGAAGCCTACAAATGACCATCTGGATGATCCAGAGGAGGAACGGGAGAAGGTAATGTGGTCTGGAGAGGATAAAATAAGAGCTTGTCAACCCACCATGTGGTTGAGGGAAGAAGAGAAGGAGGAGGAACCAAAGAATGCTCCACCCCAACTGTAAAGTATGAGGTGGAATCATTCGGGGATGGCTGCAAGAACACAGACTGACTGCACGCATTGAGGAAGTGATGCATGCGCTATGTATCGCAAGATCTTGGCCAACAACTCCTTCCCTCAGTAAGAGCATTGAAGATGTAATGGCTGGGTCTTCCAGCATGACAACGACCAACACACAGCTGTGGCACCAAGGAGTGGTTCTGAAAGAGCATCTCACAAATCCTGAGTGCTCTAGCCAGTCTCCAGACTGAAACCAATAGAAAATCTTTGGAGGGAGCTGAAAGTCCGTATTGCCCAGCGACAGCCCCGAAACCTGGAAGATCTGGAGAAGTTCATGGAGGAGTGGGCCAAACCCCTGCTGGGTGCAAACCTGGCCAAGACCTACAGGAAACGAAGGATTTCTGTAATTGCAAACAAAGGTTTCTGTACCAAATATTAAGTTCTTATTTTCTGATGTATCAAATACTTATGTCATGCAATAAAATGCAATTTCATTACTTAAAAATCATACAATGTGATTTTCTGGATTTTTGTTTTAGATTCCGTCTCACAAAGTTGAAGTGTACCTATGATAAAAAATACAGACCTCTACATGCTTTGTAAGTAGGAAAACCTGCAAAATCGGCAGTGTATCAAAGCACTTGCTCTCCCCACTGCATGTATCCTCCTACTTTGGAAGGGGTAAGTGGGGTAGGCTCTAGGAGTCTAGACCATCCTATCCGCCAATCAGGGTTGTGTATGTAAATATATTTACATTTGTATCAACACGCCCACACAATCAGACTGAGCATTTCAGGGAAATAAATTATTACAAAAAAATATATTTTGTTCAGGTGGCATGGAGTTATTTTCATGAAATAAACAGATTTATTAGACATATGTAAAATAAAATAAAACTGCATGGGGCTTTAATGCCAGTAAAAAATAAACACCTTCTTGCAAGGGAGGTCTCGAATGTCCTCCCCTTCCAGCCTCTCCCAACACCTCAAAATCCTTGTTTAGCCTTGGTCAGTGAGTACTGCCTCATTTCCTGCTTAAGGGCAGAGGGGAAAGGAAAGAAGGGGGAGAGTGAAAGAGAGAGCCCCACAGGGCAGAGTTGGCAGAGGTTCTAACGGTGAGATCAAAGGCAGACACAAGTCGGTGAATAAGAGGGAGTTCATTACAGAGCCACGCCGGGGGAAGGAGGGAAGAAGGAGGGACATGAGGGATGAGGAGGGGTGTGGATAGAGAGAAAAGATAGGGAAAGAGGGAAGGAGGATGAGAGAGAAATAACATATGTTTCCCATGCTAATAAAGCCCCTTGAATTGAAAGAGGAGAACAAGAAAGAGAGAAGGAGAGATCTCTTAGAGACGTCTGCGATAGAACCAAAAGGCAGGGTTAAACACGCTAGCAGTGGTCTGGGCCACAGCACCCCCCCTCCTTACCACTCCCACCTCTGGGGCTGACACAGAGACCTGCACAACCCCCCTCCACCCTGGCCAGACCTCAGCCGCTCCCACGCTCCAACAGCACTGGAACACATGGTACTGCTTAGCCATGCTTAAATCTAATATTCACGATCAGAGCACCAAGCACTGGCCCTGGATCTGCTTGATTTGTAAGCAGTCAAAACAGCATTTCTAAAGGATATACTGCTTTGTCTGAAAACTGTCAATCTATTTTGGTGTGTATAAGAACGATGGGTAAACGTATAGCATGATATTTCAGAAGGCTATACGCTTTGATCTGAAAGTCATCCATCAACCCATCCTATACATTTTGACTACACCTAATCTTGCCCAACATATAAAAAAATGCTAACAAATGATATCCCTAAATAAATAAATAAAATATATATATATAAACAGCACTAGGTGACTTCATTGGCTTTATTTGCAGCAAGATCTATGCTAAGGTGACAACTGGGCAGCTAATTTGTGCAGGTCCACCACCCCTGAAATTTCCTGTGTTGCCGACCGATTCCTAGAGAGACTGGCACCACTCACCACCTCTCCTCCTACCTAATCTGGGAAATGTCCTAACCAGGGTTTAGCAGTAGGTGGGGGTGGAGGGGCTAAGGCTCCGCACCTGGCCAAGGATCTCAGCGCTATGCACACTTTACTAAAAGGGGGAGGGGGCTTCATCAGTGTCAGATTCCGGAGCCTGGTTACAGCAAGACTCCCAGGTCTCCAGCCCTCTCTCTTTTGCTCACACACACACTCTCCAGCATCGAACATATCAAGTGCATTTGGCTTAACTACTCTTACGTAATGTTGGATCTTGCTTCAAAATAGTCCAACATTTTCAGAACCACTCAGTGATGAAACATCCAAAAAAAGGGGTTCCGATCGAAAACAGAGTGAGCATCAACAAAAAAATTAATTATAATTCTCAATCCAACTTCAAACAAACAAAAATTAGCTCACCATAGCAACTAATTAGTCCCCAACCTGACCTTAAAGTCCTGAAGTCCCAGGGAGAACCCAGGTCAGCCAGAATCAAAGGCTCAGGGGGATAATCTGTGTGCTGGAAATAGCTTTAATGGCACTTATCCCACCAGGATGAGACTGAGAAGACTCCCTAATAGAGGGCCTGGATTTGGGCCTTGGATCAGCCAGGACATGCCTATACTAGCTGGGGCTAAAATTATACCATCCTCACCCTCGCTTAATTATTACGCCTTTCAGGTCCCATTTGCTTCTGTGGGAACGAGATAAGAAACTCTGATGGAGGATTTTTATTTAAGCTCTCCAGTCTTCGGGTTCTCTTCTCCGATAGAGGAGAGAGAAGGGAGGATTCTAAACCATATATATAAAATGAGACAATTTAATAAGCATGCAGTCAGATGCAGGTACAAAGACAAACCTACTTCCATATCTCCAGCTCCATCCCATGGCAGAAAAAACAACACGGCCTGCTTGCTGGACTGACTCTGGCACCTGAGAAAGCCGAGGAGCGGAATGCTCCAGCCTCCACCATGTTGGAGAAGACCTCGTGCTCTCCCAAATGCAGCTGTCACAGCCTACTTTCCTTCAACTTCTTTAATAAACTGTGCCTCCATTGTGTACCGTCCCCATACAAAGCAAAATCCACCAGGGGAAACCTGAGGGCTTCTGTGACCGACACAGCTTTTACTGAATCTAGGAGGCACACATGCATCCCTCTACCTAAACAATAGCTCCACTACCATCCTCTCTACCTAAACCATAACACTACTACCAGCTTGTACACCATCCTCTACCTAAACCATAACACTACTACTAGCCAGCACCATCTTCTACCTAAACAATAGCTCCACTACTACTCTCTACCTAAACCATAGTAACACTACTACTAGCCAGCACCATCCTCTACCTAAAGAATAGCTCCACTACCATCCTCTACCTAAACCATAACACTACTACTAGCCAGCACCATCTCTACCTAAACCATAGTACCACTAATACCTAGCCAGCACCATCCTCTACCTAAACAATAGCTCCACTACCATCCTCTTACCTAAACTATAGCACCACTACTAGCCAGCACCATACTCTACCTAAACCATAGTACCACTAATACTAGCCAGCACCATCCTCTACCTAAACCATAGCTGTAAAGTGGTTATCCCACTGGCTATAGGGTGAATGCACTAATTTGTAGTCGCTCTGGATAAGAGCGTCTGCTAAATGACGTAACAGCCCCTTGAGCAAGGCACTTAACCCTAATTGCTCCTGTAAGTCGCCTGAATAAGAGCGCCTACAAAACGACTAAAATGTAAATTGTGGAACGATAGCAATCACCACAAGCCAGTAGCCAGCACCATCCTCTACCTAAATCATAGCACCACTACTAGCCACTAGCCAGCACCATCCTCTACCTAAACCATAGCACCACTACTAGCCACTAGCCAGCACCATCCCCTCTACCTAAACCATAGCACCACTAATAGCCAGAGCCAGCACCATCCTCTACCTAAATCATAACACCACTACTAGCCACTAGCCAGCACCATCCTCTACCTAAACCATAGCTCCACTACTAGCCACTAGCCAGCACCATCCCTCTACCCAAACCATAGCCCCACTACCAGCCACTACAGCCAGCACCATCCTCTACCCAAACCATAGCACCACTAATAGCCACCAGCCAACACCACATCCCCCTACCTAAACCATAGTACCACCTCTACCTAAACCATAGCTCCACTACTAGCCACTAGCCAGCACCATCCTCTACCTTAAACCATAGTTCCACCACTAGCCACCAGGGCCAGCACCATCCTCTTACCTAAACCATAGCCCCACTACTAGCCACTAGCCAGCACCATCCTCTACCTAAACAATAGCTCCACTACCATCCTCTACTCAAACCATAGCACCACTACTAGCCAGCACCATCCTCTACCTAAACCATAGACCACTACTACTAGCAAGCACCATCCTCACCTAAACCATAGCACCACTCACTAGCCACTAGCCAGCACCATCTACCTAAAACATAGCACCACTACTAGCCAGCACCATCCTCTACCTAAATCACAGCACCAAGATGTCTGTATACAGACGCCAAAATAAAATGTTAAATTGTCACAATGTTAAAATGTACAAGGAGAGTTTAGGGGAGTTGACTTGCACAAAGAGAAGGGAGGGGCATTTCTGCCCTGAAACCAAGTTACTCGAACCCTGCATCACTGAAGGAGCTGCCATTTTAAAACTTTTAATAGCTCCAGGTGGTTTTTCATGGACTAGGCTGCTTGACGCTTTAAAATCACTTCCTGCTTTATGCCAAGTTTACAAAGAATAGATTTAAAAAGTGGTTGCACAGCTCACTTAATTACGACCGTGGATGGTCATGCAATGTCGCGATTTGATCGCCTTCTTATCCCCTGCTATGGATTATGTCAACCAGGCAGCGGATGCCATATTGGAGTTCTTTTATTGTCGGAAGAAATAATAGGCTTAGGTCTTCTTTCCTATTCATATTTCGCTACCACAGAGACATAGAGAGACAGAGAGAGAGACAGAGAGAGAGAGGGCACGTGATTTGAAAATAAACTTTCATTTGAGAATTTGTTAACTATATTTAGCTGTTCCTTTTCTGCTGCCTTAGATGTGGGTTTGGGGGTAGAAATTATTGTTGAACTGAGCTGGCAGAGAGCTACTGTGTTTAAGAGGAGAAACTCAGCTCAAGCTTTGTTGAAAGAGAACAGGGAGGCTCAATGCCTGGGGCGCTGCTTCATGGTGTGTGTGTGTGTGTGTGTGTGTGTCAAAAATGGGGGGTGTTGCTTGGGTAAAGAAATTGTGTCTTGTGTGAAGTTGTATGGATGGGGTGGGTTTGATACAGTCCGGGTTCTTTTTCTGGCTGACCCTACTCCTGTTAGATTTGGAGGTTGTATTCCTGGCCACAGAGTCAGGTCTAGTATGGGTACCACTGTGGGAGGAGCATAGCCTTTCTGCTGGTACAAATCAGTGTGTTTGTGCACGCAAGTCCATATTTTTGTGTATGTGCTTGTGAATGCATGCGTGTATACTACATGGGTATTCAGATGTCCCATCTTAATTTGATCAGTTTCTCATAGCAGAAAAAATAATCCTGCAGCAACAGGAAATGTGAATTATTATGTGGATTATAATTTTTAATTGTCATTAGGTTGATACATTTTCAGTAAGGATAACCAAGTCTGAGATTTTAAAGTGGAAATAACAACAACTTTGTAGCTTCAACGGAGGTTAGCATTTTTAGTCAACAATTCAAGTTCAGGAGGCAGCTCTGCAGTAGTCACTGATACAACAGCCAAAAGTCATCAAATCTGATTTTAAATCAATCCTAACACACTGCTAACTCCTAATGCCTAACACTAATATTTTCCACCCCTTCCTTTGCATATGTATTAGCGCCAGTCGACAGTTGGCTAACCTCTCCCCTTCCCTTACTGCCTGCTTGCAACTTTAACTCCTTCTCTCTGTCACCACTTGCCTTGTACTCCACTCCATTATCCTCGGCCTGCCGAGTGAGGGGGAGGGAAAACGAAAAAGGGGGACGCTTATAATAATCGCCTCACTTCTGTAATTTATATGCAATGAGGACTCAGCGTGCCCGTGAGCTAAGCAATCAAGTGTGTGCCGAACCACGTGAGGCGTTCGGCTGTAAACAGTCGTAATTTGAGAGACTAAAGTGGCAGATTCCTCATGATTCCCTATACAGCAACCGACTGAAAAGCCCTTCCTCAGTTTCTGGCTGTTCTGTTATACAGCCAGGGCCCTTTAACAGCCACACCTGAACACAGAGAGAGAGAGAAAGAAGAGAGAGATCGAAGAGAGAGAGAGAAACAAATCCAATTTTGATAAACTCCCATATCTATAACAGGGTGAAACAACAGTGTGCCATCACAGCAGCAAGATGTGACCTCTGCCACAAGGTCGACCAGTGAAGAACAAACACCATTGTAAAAACACAGACATACTGAAACCAGAGAGATAAAAAGGTATAACTGCAGACACAACAGAATGTGTTAATGTGTTGGCACTTCTCAGGGTCAGGATGAAACCGGAAGCATCCGGTTTTTTAGGGGAAAAGCAGAGAAGAGGCAAAGCCTGAAAACCGGATGCTTCCGGTTTCATCTGACCCCAACTGTGGTCCCTTTACGCCTTCATACGTTAAGTTAATGTGCTTGGTCAGCTTGACGATTACCTTCTCTGAGAGTTTTCACTCATATTCCGCTTCTGCTATTCTGATGTCTGGATTGCTGTACACCTGCTTGACTACAGTGACCCTGCCGACCTGTGTTTCAGGCGGGACTGTTTGATGACACACACAGTCTGTCTATGAGTCAGTCAGAACATACTAGCATGTTAGAGAACAATCACAGTGTAGACATACAGTAGAGAGGATAATCACAGTGTATACATACAGTAGAGAGGACAATCACAGTGTAGACATACAGTAGAGAGGACAATCACAGTGTAGACATACAGTAGAGGAGGATAATCAATGTATACATACAGTAGAGAGGACAATCACAGTGTAGACATACAGTAGAGGACAATCACAGTGTAGACATACAGTAGAGAGGACAATCACAGTGTAGACATACAGTAGAGGACAATCACAGTGTAGACATACAGTAGAGAGGACAATCACAGTGTAGACATACAGTAGAGAGGACAATCACAGTGTATACATATACAGTAGAGAGGGGCAAACGCAGTGTGTATAAGCATACAGTAGAGAGGATAATCACAGTGTATATACATACAGTAGAGAGGACAATCACAGTGTGTATACATACAGTAGAGAGACAATCACAGTGTATACATACAGCAGAGAGGACAATCACAGTGTAGACATACAGCAGAGAGGACAATCACAGTGTAGACATACAGTAGAGAGTGACAACTACAGGTAGATGATACAGTGAGAGCCAATCACAGTGTAGACATAAGGTAGAGAGGACAATTACAGTGTATACATACAGTAGAGAGGACAATCACAGTGTAGACATACAGTAGAGAGGACAATCACAGTGTAGACATTGTAGAGAGGACAATCCCAGTGTAGACATACAGTAGAGAGGACAATCACAGGAACACATACAGTAGAGAGGATAATCACAGTGTATACATACACAGTAGAGAGGACAATCACAGTGTATACATACAGTAGAGAGGACAATCACATAGACATACAGTAGAGAGGGGACAATCACAGTGTAGACATACAGTAGAGAGGACAATCACAGTGTAGACATACAGTAGAGGACAATCACAGTGTAGACATACAGTAGAGAGGACAATTACAGTGTATACATACAGTAGAGAGTGACAATCACAGTGTGACATACAGTAGAGGATAATCACAGTGTAGACATACAGTAGAGAGGACAAACCGTGCAGTGTAGACATGCTGGTAGAGAGGACAATCACAGTGTATACATACAGCAGCATTCATGTAGACTAGTTCTAACATGACACTTCAGCCTCTACTGAAATTCTCTCATCAGTCTCTCTCAGCTGAGAGAAAAGGATTCTGAAAGTAGAAAACGGGGAAATCAACTAAGACGACAGCAAAACTAACCCTGATCCTGGTTTTCCCAGCATGTTTGAACACTTGTTCTCAGACAGTGCCACTGATGACTTCCGCACAGGCCTACTTACAAAGCCAGTGAACACAAAGACGGCACATAGAGAACTGTGGGTGTGGGCGAAATTAATTCCTATGAGACATACATAGTCTGGCCAGGTGTTTCCTCTCAGTGGCTCTGCGGTGTGTGGGATGCCAGACCTTTGCACAACAAAGGTGACCAAACACACCCTCCAAAAACGTCCTCCAGTTTCTCGTTTATAGGCCACAAGAAAGTGATCGCTACTCTTCCCTTTCTCTCCACTACCTCTCTACCAAAAAACACACTACCAACCCGGTGAAGTTTAAATAAATAACCAATTACCATTCCCAGAGGGTTCGAACCCCAGGAAGTCAGTCAGCCAGCCCAGCTCTCAGTGAAGCGTTAAAAATTGAACGCTTTATTGGCAGGATGGCCTTTAGGCCAGGGGGCGAATGCACCCAACCCACCACAAAAGAGAAGAAAGCCAGGCCGCTAAAGCGTAGGGATGGAGGAGGAAGGGAAAGGGGAAGCGCCACGCGCCAGGGTAATGAGAAGTACGAGGGGAGCTTGAGGAGTGAATCTAACGAGGGGGATAGAGAGATGGAGGAGTGAAACAAAGCCTGCCTCGAGAGAAAATGTACATCCATGAACTGGAACCCCCCATTGCCCTGTCCTCAATCTCATAGCGTCAGTCCAATAGTCCGGCTTGTGCCTGTTGCTGCCTGAACTAGTTATTCAGAAGTGTCCATCCATATTTAGAACAACCTTAGATTAACATTGACACCTGCTTTTTTTTATTTTCAGCTTAAACTTCTCCCTTACATTTATTTGCATTGACCAAATCCCATTTTCAATGCTACGGTGATGTTGACTGAATACAGTGGAAATCTAACACGTGAAGAACCAGTCACTCATCATAAGACCCTCTAAACAACAAACGCCACCGGAGAACACACACAAACACAGTACATTAATGCGCAGCGAGACGCCACGACGGGCGAAACGCCTAAGAACACACAGCCTGCAAAACAAACACCAATGTTAACACATTCTACAGTAGAGACCCTATGTGCTCACCCCACCCACTCCTCCCCCACAGCCCTCCTGCCTGCCTGCATATGCAAACAAAAGGGGCCTCATTTACAGCTAAGTGTCATCTTTCATATCACCAACAGAAGCTCTGAATAGTACACAGATGAATTAGGATGTATTACCTAACATCCTTTATTTTCAGATTGAGGATTCAACAGGAGGCTGAATGGGGGTTTCATAACCCAAACCATTGACCCTCTGGTTTGGAAGTGTATTGGCCCTAAGCAAACCAATCACACTGGCTCACTCTCCTCTCATGAAGGTGCCAGTTGGGATAATGTGTGTGAAATAGGCCCGCTCTGATGAAAAGACCCAGGTAACATTTTTCTCAAGTAGAAACTCTGTTCTTTCCTTTTTGTGTTTTGGGAAACTAGGCCATTAGAAGCACTGAGTTATAAATAAGAACTCTCTATAGGAAACATCAAAAAGGACTATAGAAATGCTAGTCCCCACAATGGGTTAAAAAGATTCACTACAGCTATATTGGGGGCTGGGCTAACGTTCTGAAGCTCAGTGGTGGTTGGAGTTCTGTGAAAGGCGCTTGGGTTGTGGTGGGGGGATGCGTCACTGTTTTGAAGCTCAGTGGGGGATGTGTTGTGGTTGTGTGGAAGTCGGTTTGAGCTGATGTTGTGGGTGTTTGTGTGTATATGGGGGCCAATGCTGGGCCAACACCAGCTCTTCAGTGCCTTGCCTGGTAGTTGGGTGGAGGTTGTCGGAGCTGCCAGGTGAAGGTTGTCGAGCTGTTTTGGCAGAGCCCAGGGCACCTTGCAGGATGTTCACTATGGGGCGTGGGTGCAGGCCTCATTATCACAGCAGGACCTGGTCACATCAAAGAGCTGAGGAAAGGGCAAACATTCCACTGAAGTGCCACTGTCAGCAGGCCTGGCTACCCCCCACCAGCCTGACTAAGACCTGCAAGCTTGCTCACACACACATTTTTAGTTACATATATAATGAATCTTAAATTCTCATGTACGAGCCCAGGCAGACAGTGAAAAGTCCCCACAATGAGTGAGTCACTACACGACTGACTGCAGATTTGTCCTGGGCAGAGTTTATGGGAGAGGGAGAACAAACTCTCCAACACACCCACTTCACCTAATTTCAAACAAAAATTGTGATTGACCATCTAGGATCCCCCTACAACAATTTTTAAAATCACAAAACTGTTGTTTCGCTCTATAAAATCAAAATCTAGTGTACAATTTTTCATGTAGTTGGCTAAAATATCAGCTTAAGATGACAGAAATACTGGTTTCTAATGAGGTAATGGAGAGAAATTTAACTCTAGAGACGCCTGGTCTGAATCGGAAAATCAGTAAAGCTGACTATGCCAGGCTGAAGTTGAGCACCTGGGTCCAAAATCAGCTTATTTTTAAGAGTTATTGAATCAAAAAACGCCAAGTCTTTTTTTTTCTCCCCGCCGATCCATTTTTAGCTACTACCCCACTGCTGCATGAACACACTGAATGGTTTATCATTAGAAACCGACCGGGCCACATCTACAACAACGAATGCTAACGCAGCCAGACCCTTAGAGGAGGCAAATAAATGAAAACGCAGCACAAGCTAATGTTTGTTTTTCAAAATCGTGTTTCTGAGTCTCACGACACAATAACAGAAGGAGAGAAAACCACACACAGAATGATGGGGAAGAAAAGTGCTGAGGAAAGTCAGCCTCATGCGCTACGCTTTGTGAAACCGAGGAACAAGAGGATCATGGCTGCCACACACCTAGATAGTGTCCCTCCGCTCTCAGCCAGGTATTCTGGGCATGAATGGCTGGGGCCGTTTGGATTTGGGAGCCCAGCGCTGAGGGGGAGTTTCTCACGGAGTGGCGTGGGGCCTTTGTGCCTGGCTCTTACCTGTGGAGGAGGGGAGCGGGGCTACAGTCAGCTAGCAGTCCCCTCTCAAAGGCTTAGCTTGCTCCATGCTAACTAGTACCAACATTTTGATATTGAGAGCTGTAGGCAGGCCAGTCCCTCCTCAATATGTTAGCTTCATAAGAACTCCTACAGTAACCTAAAATCCTTAGCATGCAGTGGTTCTGCAACCAGAGGTACTAGAACCAGAAGTGGCACTTGGCCTATCCACAGGGGGTACTTGGTGAAGAACCATAAGACTACAGGCCCACAGTAAATTGCACGTATGGGGGCATTTGGGAGGTACTCCCGGGTAGAGCAGAATTCAGTTGGTGGTGCAGTAACAGGTTGGGAACCACTGTCTTAGTAGTCCTCTTTGACATGCTACCTAACAAACACTAGCCATTGAGGGAAAAAGGGTAGCTAGCTTAGCCAGGGTCATGGAAGGGTGCAGAGAGCCAGTGGGAGGCAGATGGCGACAGGCTAACGGGGAGGAATGGGTTTACGAGGATGGTTTGAAACGGCACGCCGAGTGAGAGGAGCCAGTATCAGGGTGAATGATTTGAATGGGAGTCGCTGAGCTGGGGAGGCACTGACCAAGCCACTGTGCGCACACACACACACACACACACACACAAACCTGGGGGAGGTAAACACTTTGGCACAGTGGTAGGGGATCTAATTCAATGACAACAGAGCAGGAGAGTGAGCCAACGGTGTGTCTGCTAATATATTTATATTATTAATCTAAAAGGCAGTGAAATATGATGTCCACACTCATATAAAGGGGGGAAGTGTTGTATGCACACCTATTGTATATTAATGAATATTACTTTAAAAATAGTTTTGCTGACCGGCATTTTGCTCCTGTTTTAACCATAGCAACTCAGAGGATCCATTCTGCCCCAGAGCCATGACGCCTGTGTCCTAGGCGGTCTTACACATGTGAACTTCCTGACCCCACAGTCACATGATCAATGGCCTTTTCACCTCCAGCGCGACCTCTGCTTTTTGAAGACCAACGCCTCTTAGCCGTCTACTCCCACTGGCTAGGCAGCTAATAGCCAGGTAATAGACTTCAGCAGGCTATTGGATTACCTATAGTGAGTCATTTCAGCTTCGTCGTGAAATATGAAGGGATAAACTGACCTAAAGTCAGTCAATTTTTACAAAATTATATTTTGATAAAGGTGGAGGAGGTTTCTACATAAGGGGCTTTTATACTACTCCTCCTCTTACTCTCTAGCCAAGATATAATGTATATAAGCCCAGTCATGCATTACCAAGCCAAAGCATTAATCATTGTGGATCCGGTTACAAACCATTCTTTGTCTTTTATAAAGTAATGGACAGAACTACAATAGGTCCGACTAGCAGCCCAGCTGTTGTTTAGGTACAACTCCTCGTTTTTAAAGGGTTAACCGGTGAGACACTAAACACCTGCTTTTCAGCCTGGAATTAGTCATTAAAACCCCACATTTTCAGCTTCTCACACACACACACACACACACACACACACACACACACACACACACACACACACACACACTCTTCAGATCTGAATGAAAACAAAGCCATTCTAAAAAGGCGTAATCCCCTCGGAACAAATGGCTATTCTCCACCCATGTATGACTCGGGCTGCGTCCTAAATGACTCCTTGTTCCCTTTATAGTGCGTTACTTTTTAACAATACCCATAAGACTGGTCAAAATTAGTGCACTATGAAATCGGGAATAGGGTGCCATTTGGAATGCACACAAGGGAACACTTCAGCCAACCTTTCCAGGATCAACCCAGTCACAAGAAAAGCTCCGCCCCTATTGGTTACTTTTGTGAGACAGCTTGTAGAGACATAACGCAAACCAAAACAACGACCGTGTTAAAACACGGTCCCTAATAACGGTCGGACCATTCCTCTGCAGCCACCTCTCTTAAGAAATGGTAATCGTCTTCTTTGTCATGATATTTCAAATCTTGATTGTAAAGAAAAGAAACTGCATGAGGCCAAGTCCCAACACATGTAGCCCATTCATTCATCTGATACTACACTTGAAATAGATGCAGAATGACAACGAAATTAACACAACACAGCACGTGTTATAATTCAATTCTATTTTTATGTGGCTCTTGGAAATGAATGGACTTGTACAGTATTTCCTTTGTGTATCAGTCTCATTTTTAGACTTAGTGGGGGTAGCTATGTTCCCATCAGTCCAATCCTCACTGCTCTTACACTACAGGGCCTATCTCGTATGAGCCAAATTGTAAAGTGTCTCTCTCTCCAGCATGGCTAGAGATGTAGCATGAGACCAACAGAGATCACCAACTCATGAATAGCACCCCAATATGTAATTGCATTACACCATTACAATGCTCAAAACTTTCTGGGTGGTCTGAATATGGTCTATACACACAGGAACACAAAGAAAATGCAACACTCCGGTGAGACTCCATTTAGCATTCATTCACACCTCTTAGATCTCCTGCAATATCAGAGAGATGAATTAGCCAAAGCCAGGCTTGGTGCACCGTGGACTTTTAAGGGAAGAGTCGGCCAAAGAATCTCGGTGAAACGCGTCTCTGAACCTGTCATTCCATCCTCTTTGGTATAGCTGTCTATCTTTGTACGGGAGCGAAGACCTGTCTGTGTATAGGGTTCCATGAAGGGGTGGAGTGGGATTGAATGAAGCGATTGAAGAATCCCCATTTCCACCAAGGCGCCCATCTTGATTCCTCTTTTCTTGGTGGCGTAAGAGGGGATAGGAGGGGTTCATTTGCTTTTCCGTCCCCTTTCATCTCAAAGATAGGTCGTGGCGGGCGGCAGAGGGGGATGAGGTTGCGGAGCTCTGGATCGATTTGATATTTGGATGCCTTGTTTGATGATCGGGGAGCTCAAAGCCGAGGACGTCCCTCTGAAGTCTCTCCTGACGGGAGACATGAAAAGTCTCACCTGGTTCCCATGAGCGAAACTGAGGTGGTAGATTGGGCAGACAGACATACGGATCCACACCAACTGGGCACTGTTTTTCAGTGTAGCTCCTCCATTTTCTCATTTTAGATCTCAATCCTTGTTCACATATTGCCTATTAATAATTATATAGTTCAAAACATGTATTTTCCAATATTTTCAATACAGAATAGCAAGACTGTCAACAAACATAGTTCCTAGTCAATATATATATATTTTTTTTTACAGTGACAAAGGAGTAAATCCAATTCCACCTTCAGTTTCATTTTATTCACCATTTCAGTCTTTACAAAACAAATGTCACTTGACATCCATATTATCACTGGTACCCCAACTCTGGAAGCTGGGACGATAAACCAAATGATCGACACTGACCAAACCGATACCCTTATCGTGGAGGACACTGATATCGTTCATTATGATAAATAACCTATAGGGCCCTACTAGAGAAATGTTTAAATGCTAATATGGGTGATTGTTAAAAATGGGACAATTGAGCAACATTCAAAGCGGTAGTAGTAATAGTATTTGTAAGGGTAATATAAAAAATTAAGAACTTAGGTGGGTGTTAATGTTATACACGTAATTCAGTCGATTTATCGTAATATGGATTTGTCCATTCACCAGCTTTACTCCACTTGTCTTAACACCAGTGTGTAAATCTAATGTCCTTAGTGTGTGTGTGTGTACATCCCTTTCAGGGAAAATCACAGCCTTCCCTTCCATCACCACCAGACGAAGATGATGATCAAAAAGAAAATAGAGGAGAGAGAGGGAGGGAGGAGAGGAGCACAGAACAGAACACAGCGTAGGCTCATCAGATGAACAAACACATTCTTGCTGGATATCTTTTATGGGTTTCATCACCCTGCATCAAGTGACTGCCGAGAACCAGCTAAACAAAAGACCTGTTTTCTTCTTCATGAGAAAGAGAGAATATCTTTCCCTTTAAATAAGAGGTCATCTGTTCCAATAGGGAAGCTGGTATATTGCTGATGTCTGTAAATTCCTAGTGGTTACAGAACAGCAACCAGAATCAAATCGAGCAGGTAGCCATAATCACTTCCGCAAAGAGGCAAAGATTCACAACATTTCAGCATCGCTTCCCAACAAAGCATGACCCAGGACATTTGACATTTTGAGTCATTTAGCAGACGCTCTTATCCAGAGCGTACTTACAGTTAGTGAGTGCATACATTTTTCATACGGGCCCCCCGTGGGAAACAAACCCACAACCCTGGCGTTGCAAAGCGTACCATGCTCTACCAACTGAGCTACAGGGGACTTGCTGCTAAGTGCCAAGATGGTGTGTGTTGCATACTGTAGCAGGGGTACGGTCCAGACCCATAGCAAGAGAGAGAGAGGAGAGAGAGGCAGTAGTCCCATTACTCTGTTTTCCTCCTCTCTCTGTGACCTGCAGCCATGCAGACTAGCTCTCCAGCCGCTCTCCTCTCTCCAGCCACGGCAAATTGGGTGCCCGGGGTGTGGAGCCTGGGCCAAGCCTGGCATTTGGGGGCCATCCGAGGCGCGCCGTCGGGCATGAGGGGAGGTTGGCACTGAAGGGGGGACGGAGGGGCAGCGGGGGGGTGGTGAGGGGCGCACCAGGCACGCCAGCCCCAACACAAAAGGAACAAGGCTCGTTAGAGAGACTGAGCTAGCTACTAGAGCGCCCATGGCAATCACTGCCTCCCTCTCTACCCCTCCCTCCCTCTCCGCTCGCCTCAGTCAAATATGCTACATCTGCAAGTGTAATCACTCCATTGTGCTCCGATTTTCTGCTCTGCTGGACGGCGGCATGGCAACCTGCTTTTCAGCACCTCTCCCTCGCTCTCCTTCCTTTCCCTCCTGTCCGTGACCCAGTGCTGACTTCTCTGGCTGGCTGGCGAGGGGCCAGTCAGTGAGTCTCTGAGATTACAGACACGCAGTCAGTCACTCAGGTAACAGAGTTACTAATCTGGCCCTGTTGAATTACACATAATTGCCTGCACTGTGATTGATTTCAGCCCTAAAGCGAGACTGACCCCCTTCCCCTCCGCCACACGCATACACCCCTCCTCCCTCTCTCCGGCGCTCCAGCGCGAGCAGAGCCAAGACTCTCCAGCTAGTAGGAGGCTTTGGAAGAGATCAAAGCCGGGGCCGGGAGCAGTTGCGCACCCTGGGAATACGGATACAGGGAGGCTCTCTCTGCTCCTCAGACCTATTTTCCAGCGTCATGTCGGATTGCATTGCATTACTTTGCCAGTTTTCTTAATGCTCTTGGTTTTCTTACTTTGACATCAGTGATTCCCTCCCCTCCTCCCCCCCTCTCCGTAGGTTTCTTCAAAAACAAGGGGAGGAAAAAGAGGGAGGGAGGAGGATAAAGAAGGCTGGAGAGAGGGGAAAGAGAAATGTGGGGGCGAAAAGGAGGGAGGAGAGGGACTGAGAGAAAGATCTACGGGCTGATTTTTTTTCTCTCAACTCCATAATAGGGGCAGTTCAAATGAGAAGGGGGAGAATACAACATTTGTTTTCAATTCGAGGCTGATATGAAAGGAGCGGCAAACTTTTGCGGTTTCCCAAAATTAAAGACTGGCTTTTTCACCATTCAAAGAGCGGGGTGTTTTGTTTCTTATACCAAGACCACACAAAAATGAATTGGACAGCAAACCCCTCCTCCTGTCCTCCCTAGCTCTGCAAGCTCAAACAGAAAGATGAGGAAAAAGGGGGATACCTAGTCGGTTGTACAACTGAATGCATTCAACTGGAAATGTGTCTTCCGCCAGTGTGACCGCGAGCACTCACACTCAAGCCATATATGGCAGTATGTTTGGGAAATAGAGGAAAAGAAAAATGTACGCGGTCAATGTGCGCTAGCAAAAACAAAGAACAGAAAGAAGGGGAAAAGAGGCTATATCCATCTATCAGCTTGGTTAGTAAAGCCTGTCGAGGGCAAGGTGAGCAAGCACAGACCCCTTTGTACGAGTAACTATATCGGCCAGTCTATACCCAACCTTCTACACTGAGGAGCATTCATCTTTCAGCGCTGTCAGACACACACAAACAGAGCATGGGAGTCTCTTTAGCTCTCACACCCACCACAGGACACACAGAGAAATAATGAGCTTCTGAAAATATGGAGAGGGAGAAAAAAACCAGAGTAACTTGATGGTAACAGAGCGGCTATTGATCAAGGCCGTCCAACACTAGGACAAAGTCAGGACTGTTCGCTGGTTCTCTCTTGAACTAGAGGCTGGGAGGAGTTACACCCAGTGTTTCACCCCTTCAGCTCCCATTGTCCCTGGCCATAACAGTTACAGCCTGTTTACTAACTCGAGGGTACATGGCGGACAAAAAGCACCAAATATAGACCTGGTTATCACTCAACTAAAAAGGGATGATTTTATGATCATGTTACCACAGTGAGGTACTATTTGGGGGCTTTTGGGGACTACAATAAAACTAATGGCATCAAAAAGGGGTTTTAGCTACACAACTTCAAAAGCCTCCCATTCATCCCGTTAGTAGCGTGTCAAGCTGGAACAACAACGTGTTTTTTGGCGTCTTAAATTTGTGGTGGGAGTCAGTCTTATCAGCAGTGTTTAGTGGTGGAGGGAGGCTAGGAGTTGGGCTCCGGTCCCTGTGAGCCGAGCAGAGCTCCCGCAGACCGGCTTCAATAGGAGCCACGCACCCGGCCTGGGGAGTGGGAGGGACTTTCTCACCGGGGGCCCTTCTGACGCCCCGGGAGCCAAAAAAACAACAAGCTGGCGACGACAACCGACGCCACACAGAGACAAAAACAAAGCCACTATCCTCTCTAACCTCCTACTCCCACCCAAGCTAACACGCCTCTCCCTCCTTTCCGTATCCCCTGGTGCTCTGCGAGGCAGGCGTGAGGAGTAAGCTCCCCCTCAGCAGGTGCTGTGGCTGGGGCCCGGCCTCGCCTGCAGGCTGGCTGGCTCCATGGGAGCAAGCCATCTTTCCCTCAGCAGGATGTATAAGGAGGGAGAAGAGAGGAGGACTAGAAGTGTTGTGATGTCCTCAGCTATGATGAGACAGTATTGTTTTGATGAGCGCATGAGAGCACGTGAAATCAAAACTCTCAAATATGCACACACACACAAACGAGACGATGATTTTTACCATATATCCCACACTGTTTCCCGGTTACATCGTTTCACTCAAAAATTAAGAAAAAGATGACATACTGTCCAACTAATCAAAACATGAGCGCACCAACATACACAGACACTAGATTCCTTCAGCGTGGAAACACAAATTCACACCCCGTTATGTAAATACTTGGTACATCGCTTGACAAATGGTTTTGTCTTCTCATCTTACAGGGAGACCAAAAAAAAAAAACACCAGCCTGTCGATTTCCATTTAGAGGATAATTTCTCCCCAGCTCCACTTAACAAGATGAAAGACTTTGATAAGGGGGATTGCAACCACATGGAATCATTACCGTGGAGGAAATCGCCATTATGGAATAAATGTGTCAACCAGCCTCCTCGCCATGGTGATACCATACAAGTACAGTAGTTTGATGCGCGCTCCCGTGTCAATGAGACTGTTTATAAAGAGCTGAGACCCAGAAGCACAAAGGGTGGGGAGGACGCTGGAGAGTGAGCGTTCTGGTGAGGTCTATACAGTAGCAACACACCCTGCTGTTTGTCGACCAGCACAGCAGATGACATCCAATGCAGCAATGATCCTCTGATGGTCCTTGAAATGTAGCCCCCACTCAAAGAGTAAAAAAAAAAAACTTCAAAATGATTTACTTTTTTTGAAAATGTAATTTGGTCACAAAATACAGCAATATTGTTTATAGGCCAATTTTTAGGCAACGACATCCAGCAGCAGCAGACTCATACACATCAAATAGATCCCAGCTGCTTCACAAATCACAACAAAACGCTGCGCTCGATTCAGCGCCTTGAACCGCACTCAAAACCCTGCAGACGTAGATAAAGAAAAACACATGGCGCCACACTGTTAAGCCGCAGACTAGCACTATGCTGGCGTGGACATGGAGGGCTTCTGGGAAATGTAGTGTCTTTTCTCATATCAGGGATTGTTGCCGAATGGGGCCAGGGTTTGAGACCGTGCAGACAGATACACATGGCACTGGGGGGTGACCGAGGGGTACGTCCCAAATGGCACCCTATATTAGTGCACTACTTTTAACTAGTCCTATGGCCTGGTCAAAATAGTCACCATATATAATGGGTGCCATTTGGATCAAGTAGGGGCCTTGGTAAATCCCGTTAGGTAAGCCAGGGTTAGTGATTCCCTTACCACCGCCGAGCATGCAACCAAGGAGATCCTACGTTCTCCCTAAACATCAAACACATCTCCCCCCACGGGCTCTCACACACCACAAGACCCGCCACCAAGGGGGGCGACAGGGGGGGGGGGGTATGGCCTGGGAGGGGCAGCAAATGGTTCCTCATCTCTCCACACCACGCCCACTTAAATCGCTATGGCGATTCCATCTTCTCCAACTGCTGCACTGACAGGCTGAACTGATGCTGGAGATCATCACTTATGCTTGAACGAGGTAGTGGATTCAAAGTTATAGTTTTAAAGTAAGGTAGTGTGTGAAAAATGGCTTCCACTGTTGCAGGCTTGGTGGTTAAAAGTTGTCTGCTCAAATTCAGATGTTTCACGAGAAGGTGACAAACGTTTAAACTATGACTTTGAATCCACTATCCAACTATCACTGCCCCCCCACCCCATCCTTTTTACGCTGCTGCTACTCTGTTAAGTATTTATGCATAGTCACTTTAACTCTACCCACATGTACATATTACTCAACTAGCCGGTGCCCCCAGTTGACTCTGCAACGTACCCCCTGGTATAGCCTCCCTACTGTCTTTATTTTACTTCTCTCTTTTTTCCTCAACACTTTTTGTTGTTGTTTTTATTCTTATTTTTTGTTTAAAATAAATGCACTGTTGGTTAAGGGCTGTAAGTAAGCATTTCACTGTAATGTCTGCACCTGTTGTATTCGGCGCATGTGACCAATAAAATTTGATTTGATTTTGATTTGATTTGTGGTTGACTGAATCAGAGAGCAGCATCCTTGTTTATTCAAACACACTAATCCTGAAGCTATACATTTGATACAATGACTCAAATAGCATTTCTCATTACTCCTACGTTCTATTTAAGCGTTTATACAGTCAGAAAACAGGGGTTGAGTTAACGCACATAGGAAAGTGTTTGCTCGCTAATTCCTAGATTTTAGCCAGAGAGATGTGAGGCTTGATGCCAAGCTGCCAGCCAATCCAGACATGAACGTGTGGTCTTCACAAAAGACTTAACAGAGGCCATTAACACAATCCCCTCTCTCTTCCCAAGTTGTGTGCAGTCGGCCCTCTGGCTATGGGAGCACCAAATATAGCCATCACACACCCGCAAAGTCACTTTAAATAATCCAATATGCAACATCAAACCTCCCACACCCTACCTCTAAACTTCAAGAACACACACACACACAGAACATATCACTACAGCTCTCACCAACACCAATATAAACTTAAAACAGAATACTAAATGCATTTACATCACTAGGCTTCTAGAAAGACTAAATAGTGGCAGGCAGGGTTTTCGATGCTATTCCTCAAGAACAAACCACACCAACCAAGAGCCAACAAATACTGCTACAAAGTGTAACCCTGTTGACAATGTAATAAGCAGTTAAAAAAAACACTAATATGACACACTTTATCTGTTATAATAAAGATAATAATAAATGCATTCATTTTCATTTCACATGAAAGCTTTAGACCACAACTGCACTGCTTTCTTAAGAATTACCCCATCTCTCCTTTCCTTATCTAAACCTGGACAACCACTTTACCAGAGATGAAGGGATATCTAACATCCAACGGAGATCCTCTCTTCCTTCCATAAAAACACAGAACTTTATTGAATCAACTACACGGGACAAGCCCCATATGTGCCACTGGTCATGGTGCCTCCACTAAACTAACCCCATTACCTAACTACTAAAAACCCTTCTTCTTCTCATTTAAAGATGTAAAGATCTATCGCAACTCCTTAGAAGTACTATCGCTCACTCCTTGCTTCCCTCCCAAAAGATCTGCTGACAATCAGTAACTCCGAACAGCTCTGTCAGTTGGGCCTCATGCGCAGAATGCCATGGTCAATGAAATTCAATCTAAACTGGAGAGAGGATGAGGGAGGGGAGGGGGGAAGAAGGGAGAACGTGCCTTTGATCTGAAGTAAAACTATCTACCTCAGATACTGTGGCTGCGGTGGTGGTGGCCGGCAGGCTTGATACAACAGGCAGCACACATTTCACATCAGTCAACAGCCAGGCAGCACACACATTTCACATCCAGCCAATCAACAGCCAGGTAGCCCCCTGGTTCACGAAATCAACTAGAAGGAAGAGTGTTTTTTCCAAAGTCCCTTGACTGCACCGCCATCAACCGGGTCCGTTTTTACTGGATAAGTGAGAAAAATGTACATAAAATGGACTACCGTTTTTATTGGAAGACAGGGCGAAAATTGTAAAAAAAACAAACCGAGCGTGACCACAGTAAATGAAGTGAAAGTTGGAAAAAAACAGTCCAGGCAGCGAGAGGGGCCACATAACAGCAGTTATTTCCTTATTTAAACAAGGTTGGATGGAAGCCTCTCAGACCTTGAGATGTTATCCATTCCCATAAGATGCAAAACAATTATATTGGAGCAGTAAATTGGCTGTAAAAACATCTATAGTCAGAGGACTCATTATACAAGCTATACAAGAGCAAAGTGGGTGCGCTGCCATGAGATCAAACACCATTCACTTTGTTGTCAGTCAAGATTCACACAGTCGCTACACAGACTTCAAACCCTTCAAATTAATTTCATGATGCAAAACTAACTCAGACACACAGACGGAGCCTCAGCCAGAGTCTTTGGTCCTTAACTGTGCGTGTATGTCTGTGTCCTCTAGTCTATGTGCTAGCAGGAGTGCAGGGACAGGCTTTGGGAGGCACCCAGCCATAGCCAGACTGGGTGTATTCACCCAGCACACAACCCCACCCCCACACACACACACACACCAAACAGGATTAGGGTGGACAGCTGCTGGCATGCCCTGGCGTTTTTGCGTCTGTCTTGCTGGAAATGTTCATAACGGGACAGATACAGGAGCCAGCCACCAGGCCTACAGCCTGAAATTAATACTGTTATGTTATAGGGACTATAAGCATGGTGACATACGGCAACCCTGGCTATTTCCTGAGCTCCCTCTTCCAAATGGGATATTGCCGTTGGCGTCCGCGACCCATGTCAGCGTAATTGTTTGACTTACTATGGAAATATGTAAGCAAAGATTGATTAAGTTAACAAGATGAGCGAAATAACATAATATGATCCGTTAATCTGCTGGAAAGTATGACAGTCTGTGGAGACTAGATCACGTGGTTGCCAAGGGGACAGGTAAACACAACATTACTGGACATGTTATGTACGCTATCACAGCCATCACACCGCTTCATCACACTAGGAAGGCGGCGAAGAAAGGAGCAAAGAACATTCTAGAGTTGAAAATATGTTGAAAAGATTATTGAAAACTTCAATATACAGGTATATTTGAATAGAAATCCCAGGTTTAACGAGCACTCTTTTTTAGGGGTTTAGACCTGTGGTTAAGTATTTAAGGTCCGAATCAAACTTCACAGTGAAAATGTACTAACACAAACGGCTGGATAGCTTGACAGATTAGTGGAAGTAATTGATTGATTGTATAGTGTAACTGGACTCGTTCTGGGCATGGCGGCGACAGGGAGCCGTTGTTCATGTAGGAGTCGTTGTTCATATTAGTCATCATGATGTAACCTGGGTATCCAAGTACAATGACCTTTGTTGTACATGTCTAGGTGTTTCCTGGAAAAAAGCCCAGGAACGTCACCGTAAGCGGTGCAAATACTACATTTACGATCATTAATGGAAGATTTGTTAGAGAACTCAAGTCAAGCACATTAATCTCAGTTAGGATTTTGGCCTTTTTAATAAATAGCATCTCTAAGCAACAGTCTGATCTATAACATAGAATATTCCATCATCTTCAGCAGTTCAGAGTCATTGGGAAAATCTCCTGGAGTTTATAGCCTACTAATACAGTTGCATGTGAATAGTCATTGCCAAGTTAGTCTCGCTATCAACACTGGGTCCATCTGGCTCTGTCATCGCATCATCACGCCATGCATGCCTCTTGATGCCGTAATGATATCGTTGTCGATCGCTGTGACCAGTGCCCCGTTCCCACTGATCTTTTGTCTTGCATGTCTTGGAGAAGAGGAGAGGGGGGCCGTATTATACTGAGAGGAACAATAGGCGTCCTCCGTGCCAATTAGCGTCAATTAGGAAAAACATACAGACTGTGTCAAAACAAAGAGACGCCCCTACTGTTCCCCACGCCTCTGACCTAAAACCATTTGATAGGGGCCGTCCGTCCCCCTGCCTGAATAGAGCGCGACAAGCGACTTGGTGGCTGTTAGTTGTTGCTTTCTGGGGGAGAGGGGGAGGGGTTGGTGTGTGGTGTGTCTGGTAGATTGATAGCAACATGGGCTTGTTGTGGGGAAAGGGAGTGTTTGGTTTGAGGGAGTCTATTCAGGGCTGCTAGGGAACAGAAACCCTCTGAACAAGCAAGGCTCCAATCATACAGCTCTATCTGGGGTCAGAGCCAGCAGACCAAATAATACATCAAATGAGTCTGGCGCTGCAATCCTTGCAGCAACATGTTGTACAGGACAACACACACAGAGACAGAGGGTGATGTGATACAGAGAGACAGAGAGTATGTGTCCAAAAATTAGCCAAGGAGAATATTAAGTGTCACTCACTACTAGTATCAAAGAGAGCCACATGTTTAAGTCACTGCCTATCATTTGAAGTCCTCTTCACAGGTTTTTATTCATATTGATTTAACAATTTAAAAGCATCAGTATTACATATTTCAGATAACCATGCAAGGGCCCGCAGTCATTGGGATTACTAAACAATTCTCTGCATAAATAATATTTCCTCCGGACCACAAGAAATACTTACATATATGACGTCTTATTTTATTCAGTTTTGTACATGTCCCCACAAGTAAAATCAATTCAGATATCATCTCTGCATCCAGAATGAACTGGGGGTCAGATAGAAACCATAGTGTACCCCGTCAGTTCCTGAACAGAAAATTAAGTGGTAAATCTCATCTACCATCTTTCTTCCCTTTAAAATAAAAAACCAAATCTCTCTCAATTATCAATCAGAAATGGATTTGAATATTTAAAGGGGGGGGATTTTTAAAAAAAAAACTTTATCTTGGCTCAATGTTACCCATATATAACTGCAGATCTCTAAAACATGCTGATAACTGACTGGAGAATGTTTAATGTGATGTGTGTCACTTACCATCATCCTGATGGTCTCTGTGTTTTTCATGATATGAGTCTTGGGATATTTGAGATTGTCTAGTTCCCTGTGAGAGACAGAGACAGAAATTAGGTTATTCAATTTGAAAAACTTCACACACACACACACACACACACACACACACACACACACACGGTTAAAAGCACAAACAAACACGCTGCTATGGCCTGCGCCATCTTTCAGCTTGTCCCCGGACCTAAGAACACATACAGTGAGGCGAGTGCGTTGGGGAGAGAGGAGTTTAGGCGGTCTTATCAACCCCTCGCCACTTAATTAAGCTTCATGTCCTTAAAGCATCTTACAAATTAACTTGCATCCAGTCTGCTGTTTTTCACCAACCAATTTACCCAAAGCCCAACCAAATTCAAATCAAATAAATCACGTAGTCTATGCTTTGCAATAAAAATGTGTTCTGCAAATTCAATAACTGCGAAAATGAGAGGGCGATGGTTTTACTTATAGTCACTGCTTTCCCAAAATACTGTAAACCCCTCCACATGCATCTCCCCACCCCCGAATGGAACGGGTAGCCTCCTTTTGGAGTTCACTTCCCTAGGTTGGCTTCCAGCAGAGTCACGAACTTCACTGGATTCCCAATTAACATTCAGCCTCCGTCTTATTTGCCTCTGTGACAGCTCTAACTATATGAGTCAGTAGGTACCCTAATTCCATTAACATTGATTAATGACAAATGGCAACAACTAATTGTGCTAGGTTTACCTTTGTATACATACAGCATCCAGAGCTAGAGAGTTAGTAACAGCTGCCTAGCCCAGATTTTAAAAAAATACATTGAGGCACAAAGTTAAAATTACTATTAATATAACTCACTGCACTGAGGAGGAATGTACAATCACACAGTCTAAAGCGATGTAAGCTACACTTGTTGTTACATCTCTATATACATGAGATACATGATTGAGATAAAGGAATGACCAGATGATTTAAATACATAAGCAATGTGAACAAAATAGCTACCAGCATTACCTTTAAACTTGTACTGTGCCAGTACATTTCTTTTCATACTTCAAATATAACAAATCTATATCAAAAGCCGTAATATTTCCATTCATTCCCCCAATTTAATTCCATCCTTTAACAATGTGTTGTCTCACCATGAAATGGCCATAATCGCCCCAAAACATGCAGAAATGGAGTAGCCTTAACTCACATTGGGAACATAAGGTGTCACTGCTGTAATCTAGAGGTGACATTTTTATCATGTGTGGTTTTTCTTCAAAAGTTCATTTAATCTGGATTTCCCCCAACAAAATCCATTTGTTTTTATATCAAATACGAATTTGATCTGTCGAAAAACCTAATATTTTATATTATTCTTAGATTATCCAACTGGTAAAATTTTTAATTAAATCACCAAACCCATTGCAATATTGATATTGTTAATGTAATAATTATCAGTAGGCCTGCTTATCATTTTACTAATATTGTTTTCTTATAAAACATTTGTTACACTAATAATATTACTACCTAATAACCACCATAATGATATTTATAATATTGTAATAGGCCTAACAAAATAATTTAAAAATATATTCTACAATTCGTCACCTCTGAAGCAATCTTTAATTCAAATAACCTCTACTGTACAACAGTTCTCTGAAATGTATAAAATAATTGATCATATGAAATTGTTCTGTAGAGTTTGACCTTTGGTATAATTCGTCGACATGTTTAAAACTCTGCACCACTGCACCACTTTATTTATGGCGCCTCTGTTTACACCGATTCCACATGTAAACGAACATGGCTACTATTTACAGATTAAATAGTCATATTATACACATATAATTTAGGCTACATTCCTCTTGTTATTTATGGCATAACCAAACATAGTTTGGGCCTACATCCAGTCATTTTATCAGCTCAAACTTTTCATAAAATGTCCAACTGACACACACACCTGAAATGGGGGTCTATTATTTAGGGACAGGTACTTGAATAAATATGTTGCCGTTAGAAATTTGATGGGCATTTATTTAGGCTAACCTATATAAAAGTTTGGCAATATCAACACTGACTTTTTTAAGTACAAGAGAGGGAAATACTTACATCATGATTGCTGTTTGGACTCGTCTCTGACTCATTTACTAAAGATGACTTGATATCTGCTAAGTCTCCCTCGTCTTCCTCTGAGTGACTGAGTTCTGCGAATATTTGTTCTTGGTCTCCCTCATCCTTGAACGAATCATTTCGTCCGTGGCACAACGCTCAGGGTCCCACGCCACCACCACCTGCTAGTTGTGGCATTTTGATCCATCCGTCCTCGCACTGTCCAAACTGAGGAACTATCGAAATCCCCAAAACAGGAAACCAAACCGTTCCTTGAACCGCTAGCTACAATGTTTCACTTGAAGCGTTGCGCTACAAGCCCTGGAGGAAACGGCGTGCGAGCACGCTTTTTGTTTTTAGCTAAATTAACAGGAGAGCCTTTTTTGGGTTTTTTTCGAATATTATGGATTTTTACAATGATTCAGATTTTAAATACCCGAAAATGGAAGATGTTATCGGCAAAACGCGGATGTTTAGTGCACGCTCAACCCGCCGCACTCGCCTGTTCGGCTCTTTAAAATGTCAGAAGTCAAAACCTCACCACGCGAGTCCAGATGGCACAGATTTGGCAGAGGAGGGCACACACGGGAACTCCGCTAACCGTCAAAAGTGCATGTAGAAAAAAAACTTCTGCTTATATTTCCTCGTTCTGTGGTCCTGTGAGAGTTGCAGTCCTTTCACGTGAAAAAAAAAAATTAAAAATATATTTATAAAAAATACGTCTCTGAATCTCGTGCAGCTACTGTTTGCCACAAGTAGAACACTATTTATTTTCCCCACTTAAACAATACTGCTATCTATCCTATTCAAATAACATACATCCTTGAACTAATAACCTAAATTAAAATAATAAACTATATCAAAACATCGAGGAGTGCGTTATAAACCGATACCCTGTGATCACTTCCAAACTGAGCACCGCTCCGTAAGTATCTTAGCTCTCCTTCCCGTTCTCTGTCTCTTCTCTCTCTGCTCTCCCTCTCTCGCAGTCTGGGAGGATCGAGATGAAAAAGCCGCCGCTGTGATTGACACCACACCGATTGACACTCCTAAGAGAGCGAGGGTTAGGGAGATTTATACATACTGTAGCTCACGACAAATGGGTGAACAGGGAAGAAATTGGGGCGGAGTCGAAGCGGTGATAGAAGCTACGCCAATGCATATGATAGAGTAGGGCCTAGGCTATAATAGACAGATTCACTACTATGACGTTAAAATAATAAGAAAGCGCAAAGGGTGACGTTTGATACTCAATTACTGTTGGATTACTGTAGGCTTGTGATTGAGGATAACTAATTCAAATACATGGCAATGGATCACTTTTCTCCAATTTTTTAAGTAAATGTTCTAGGGAGCCCATGTATATCATAAACTGTTTATATATTCCATATTTTGTATTTTAAGGTGGTTTAATTCGTGCGCAAACGTTCCTGAATCCATTATGCATGTTGGTACAAAGACGGTTACAGTCGAATCAATAGTAGCATTGATGTGTTTGTTTGTTTGTGGACAATATATAGTAGCCTCAACAATTTCCTAAAGTTGTCAATTTATTTTTTTAAAATATTTTGATAAACCAAACGTGTATATTTGGTCCGCTAATCAGAGGGGTGAGTGAGAGGTTGTGCATAATTTATAGAAAATCACTAATTTGGCTAAATTGGGGTCCATTGTTGTGGGATGTTCTTTCAATTACTTGAACCTAATAGTAAATTCAACATATGTTACATAATGTTATCTCATATAATTTTTCAATCAACAAAACATACGTATTTTCACCTACTCACAAAAACAACAACTATTTCCCCCTTATTTTGAGTTTAATAGATTGCCCATACACATTTAACCAATTCAACCATAATGGTGATATTCTCTTTGGATATTTTACAGTAGCCTTTACCGGGATGTTGTTCAAAGGAGAAATAGCGGTCTGTAAGTCGACTGCAAGAAGTATGTCGAGATTGCATTTCACTGACTTTGGAAACTTTGCAGTGTCTTGATAAAATATAATGCAGACTACTCGTATTATGTTGTATTGCATAGGCCAGGGCATAGCTCAGATGCAATCTGATCGTTTTAATCGTCATTTTACAGTTTGCGTATAATTTATATCTTTCAACAACGTTCAAGTTGAATGAACAAGCAAATAAATAACATGGGGGCTTCTTCGAGTCGGAAATGTTTAATGAGAAGAAGAAAAAAACACATGAAGTAGTGTGTTGCTGCTGCGGCTCGCTGTGTGTGGAGAGATTGCGTGAGAATAACTTTGGAGCAGAGGCAGATCTTTATAAAGCACGGAGGTGGGGTAGCGGGCGGCCGCGGCATCCTTTGATCTTTCTGGCGGCTGGCTCTTTCATCCCCGGGTTCCCCCTCTCGCACCCTTCGCCTTTGTATGACTAAATTTGGTATGAGTCTGAACCGGGCCAATATTTCCACGTGTGCGTTCATCCCAGCTGAGAGAGAAGCAAGCGTTCTCTTCCGGGTAAGGAGACAGCGAAACAGATCAAAGGCTTTGGATTTGGAACGGAGTGTGGATTCAAAGAGCAGAGACTGGCCGCATTCAGAGTATAGCGGAAAACACACACACACACACACACATACACACACACACACACACACACACACACATGATGAGTTAATTAGAAAGATTTCACACATACAGACAACCTGAATACAACCAAACCTTTCATTAAAAATTCCTCTACGTTTTATTTCTTGTTTTAACCCTGTGAATTTTCCGTGTGATACAATCATATTTCTCTCTTTCCCCCTCTGCATTCCTTATAAATTGCCGGTTCTATTTCCTTATAGAATAAAGACCCTTTAATTGTATTAGTTTGTCTAAAAAAAAATTAATTTCTCCAAAATGTTAATATCCTGTAACCTAAAGAATACGATACATTTTTTTGAATAGGCCTACCATGTGCAATTATAGATGTTTTCCCCTTTTAAATCACCTTTCCACAATTTTCTAATTCTCTCCACATATATTAATTGTTGAGACCCCATGAAGATGCATAAAAAAAAATTATGAGCAATATTTTTCTATAGTGAAATTCTAAATATATTTCCACAATCAAACAAATCCACTGGTCATATGAGGCCATATAATATAAGTCTAACTGATTTTAAAGTTGAATGTTTTAGATGTTGCCTAAAATGCACTGAATTGTTTTCAATAACAAAAATTCCAGTGAGCAGTTAATTGAATCATAATTTTCTGCAGTGGAATTTATTCAACCACATTTTGTCCTGATACAGTGTTAAGAGGGTTAAAACGAACTTTTGTCAGTGTAATGTTTACTAGTAATTTTTGTATTATCTATTTCACTTGCTTTGGCAATGTAAACATACTGTATGTTTCCCTATGCCAATAAAGCCCTTTGAATTGAATTGAGAAATGGATTGGAAGTGGATTGCCTAGTATGAGCCACCTGTGAACCTGCCATTACAGTGACCCTCTCTTGGCTATGATGAAAGGCCACTGGAGGATCATGCTTTTGGGGCGCTGAGTGCATTGAAGAGGGCTCCTCAATTGTTGGACCCAAAATAGGAGTTCACTATCACTCTTGCCAAAAGGTATAAGGGAACAGAAATCATATTCAGATGAAAGATTGCACCAGGCACTCTCTCTGTTAAATAGAACATTTAAAGAAATGGATAGGCAAGGATAGGATAGGGACGCCACCACGTCTTGCTAGCAGGGCCGCGAGAAAAGCATCATCCTCTATTGGCTAACATTGACATGTCATGATGCTGTCACCAACACACACCCCAAAGGAGGCTGGTGGGGATGACGGGCTCATCGAAATGACTGGAATGAATGAATAATCAACATGTGGTTTCCAGATGTTAGATATGTTTGATAAATTTCTATGTATTACCATGCCAGCCATTACAATGAGCCCGTCACTCATAGCTCCTCCCACCAGCCTCCTTTGACACACACACACACACACACACGCATGCTGTCACCAACACATTTCACACACTTCACATTAGACAACAGCATCCATTGAGGCGCTTCACCCCTATTTCAGCCTGAATGTTGAAAAACAACAGGAAAAGAGGGGATGGGGGAAAAAGGAGGGAGGAAAAAGAGAAGAGGAAACATTAGAAGAGAAAAAAATGGAGAGAAACATTAGCATTTCTCTCCTAATGAGGTCATAAGTATGACCCCTCTGGATCTCAGATAAACAGAAGCCTTCCTGCTGTGTTGTACCTGAATCTAGTTGTCTCTCACGATGATACTGCAACATGTTATAATATAGTATAAAATAAATGAAACCAATATATACTAACAATTAACGCAACATGTAACAATTTCAAAGATTTTACTGAGTTAGTGTCCATATAAAAGGAAATCAGTCAATTTAAATAAATTCATTAGGCCCTCAAAACTTGAACATCTGTGGCATTGTGTTGTGTGACAAAACTGCACATTTTGGAGTGGCCTTTTATGGTCCCCGGCACAAGATGCACCTGTGTAATGATCATGCTGTTCAATCAGCTTCTTAATATGCCACACCTGTCAGGTGGATGGATTATCTTGGCAAAGGAGGAGAAATACTCATGAACAGGGATTAAACATTGTGCAAAACATTTTTGAAAATAAGCTTTTATGTGTGCATGGAAAATGTTTGTGATCCTGTTATTTCAGCTCATGAAACCAACACTTTACGTGTTGTGTTTATATTTTTTGTTCTATATATCATATCTATACACGCATAATTTATCATACCTTGTTTGAATTTCTAATCTGAGCAGGAGATATGTTTTTTTAATCTGGGGAAGATTAATCATTTCACCAGTTGAAGGGCTGCTGAGACGGCTCATAATAATGTCTGAAAAACCGTGAATGGCAATCTGACCATGTGTTTGAATATTTGATACCATTCCACTGATATTCACCCTTACCACCCCCTCCTCCCAATTGTTGCCACCAACCTCCTGTGCATTTTCACCCAATGTTAGTGTTTGCATGATAAGATGAGAATGCATGCTGGTGAATTACTGATATTGATGAGGAATCAGGTTTGAGATTTTGATTTGCTAATAAATTGTAGTTTTTTCTCCATTACAAGAGGTTGTAATAGTTAATAATAGAAGTGGCAGGTAGCTAGCGGTTATAGAGTGTTGGCCCATAACCTGGTCGCTGGTTTGAATACCCAAGCCAAGGTGTGTGTTGATGTCCCTAGCCTAATTTGCTCCAGAGCGCTGTACTACTATTGCTGACCCTGTAAAACAGCACATTTCACTGCACCTTTCTACAGTGTATGTGACATATATATATATATATATAAAAAATGTGTGCCATATGTGCGAACTGTTTTGTGGGTAGCTGGATTTCTCCAAGTTCTGAGTATCTGTGACAAGGTGTGAATGAAGGGAGTCAGGCGCAGGAGGTAAAACCCGAAGTCCGGTTTATTCCGTTTACATAAATAAAAAAACCACCCGCGTCAAGCGAAACTATCACAAGGGAAGATAGTCCACCTTGGCAATAACAAATGGAAGAGTAGCTCAGCAACTATTCGCTCTCCTGATACAGTGATCACTCTCACAAAGACAGGGAACACTTATACACATACTAATTAGGGGAATGAGCACCAGGTGTGTGTGATTGACAAACATGACAAGTGGAGTAATGAGAATGGGATCGGCAGTAGCTAGTAGCCGGTACGATGAGCGCCAAACCTGCCCCGAATAAGGAGGGAGGCAGCCTCGGCGAGTGGAAGTCTTGCAGCGGCTCCAGCAGTGCGCCCCGGCCTCGGGGCCGGCCAGGGGGGGCGCGGCGCAGGGTGGAGCTCGGATAGCGGCGGTGGAAATCCTCAACAGGGAAAACGAGGATGTCCCTCCTTGGGACCAGCACCTTCCTCGACCTACCCCTCCCACTCCCCGAGATACTGATGGCCCCCACCCCACACCTCGAGATCCAGTATGAGCGGATCGAGTGCGGCGGGGCCCCTTCGATGTCCAGAGGAGGTGGAGGAACCTCCCGAACCTCGAACTCCCTGGAGTGGACCAGCTACCACCCGGCCTGAGAGAGACACATGAAACGAGGGGTTAATACGGTAATCAGGGAAGTAACAACCTGTATGTAACCTCGTTTATTCTCCTCAACTTTCATAACCCCACAAACCTGATAGGCTCAACTTCCCGGCAGGAGCAGGCAGAGGATAGATTCCGGGTGAAGCCAGACCCGGTACTCCCGGGGCCTCCCTGCGGTGGCGTCGTGGTCGGCTTCTGACCGACGCACGGCACGCTGAGCCGAACCATTACTCTCGGGGTGAAATCCAGAGGTCAGGCTGAAGACCCCCAGGCGTTCCATGAACGCCTTCCAGACATGAACTGCGGGGACCTCGGTCCAACACTATATCCTCTGGTACCCCGTAGTGCGAGAAGATGTGAGTAAACAGAGCCTACACAGTTTGAAGGGCCGTGGGGAGACCGGGCAGAGGAGGGGCGCACGATCCACAGCGACCAGGATAGTGGTGTGTCCTTGGGAGAGGGGAAGATCATATAAATCAATACTATGGTGAGACCATGGTCGTTGTGAACTGGTAAAGGTTGTAGCTTACCCGCTGGGAGGGTGCCTAGGTGCTTACTCTGGGCGCACACTGAGCAGGAGGAAACATACTCCTTAGCCAGGTAGGCCACCAGTACATCTCGGTCCAGGCAGCGCATTGTGCGACGATACCCGGATGACCAGAGGAGGGTGTTGTGTGTGCCCAGTAGATCAGACGATCACGGATAAGCGCAGGCACGTACTTTGCAGCACAGCTGGACTGGCGGATTCAGCCTCCTCGCTGCCCGAATGTACTCCAGGTGCATGTTGGTCTGTCCAGGCGAGGAAGGGTGTTTCGCCAGCAGCTCCCGATCACCAATGCCACTGTAGTTCTGTCTCGAGTGAGCTTCTTCGAAAACGAAGGCACAGCGGGCTTGGGTGGCGTGCTTGAGCATTGGATAAAATACCTATCCTACCTCGGACACATCCACCTCCACTCCAACGTAGTGATGAATCGGGGGTGAGCCAGTACCGGGGCTGAGGTGAATAGACCCCGAAGGCCAAATCAGCCTCAACAGACCAGCGGCGCAGGGGCGGCCCACCCTTCAACAAGAGGTAATGGGAGTTGCGACCTTGCCAAAGCCCCGAATAAACCTCCGATAGTAGTTGGAAAAGCCTCGGAAGCACTGCACCTCCTTCACCGTGGTTGGAGTCGGCCAGTACCTTGCGGCTGAAATGCGATCTCGCTATCTCTCACCTGTAGTAGTAATGCGGTATCCGAGAAGGAGATTACTGCTGAAAAACTCACTTTCTCTGCCTTGGCATAAAGATCCTTCTCCAGCAGTCGGACCAGTACCTTGCCGAACCAGGGACACGTTGCGTGCCCAGATCACCAAGGATGTCATCATGTAGACCACCACACCGTGACCAAGCATGTCCCAGAAACACCTCATTCACAAAGGACTGGAAAACGGATGAGCATTCATCCAAACCGTAGGGAGCATCACCAATTATTCATAATGCCCCGAGGTTGTGCTGAATGCTGTTTTCCACTCATCCCCCCTTCCGAATACGCACCAAGTTGTAGGCACTCCTGAGGTCTAATTTGGTGGTGAAAGAAAGCGGGCCCCATGCATTGACTCAATCCCTGAAGGAATAAGAGGATAACTAAATCGTGCGGTCACCTTATTCAGTGGTTGATAATCAATGCACGGACTAAACCGCCATCTTTCTTCCTCACAACGAAGAAACTTGAGGAAGCAGGTGAAGTGGAGGGACATATATACCCCTGGCGCAGGACTCGGTGGCGTATGTTTCCATAGCCTCCATTTCAACCTGCGACAGGGAATACACATGACTCCTGGGAGGTACAGCATCTGCAAGGTTTATCGCGCAATCTCCCGATGAGGTGGTAATTTAGTTGCTTGCGTCTTGGTGCGAGTGCCAGATCATGGTATTCGGGGGAATGCGCACGGTGGGAGTACCTCTGATTTCCTATTTAGCACCACTAACACCTACCGACACTCACGACCCCACATGCAGAACCCTCTGCGGCCATGAATAATTGGGGTTGTGAAGGGCTAACCCTTGAATACCTAAGACTACAGGGTAAGCAGGAGACTCAATCAAAAGTGATCTGTACTCAACATGCGTCTCCTGTGTAATCATAGTGACTGGTACAGTAGCCTCCTTAATTAACCCGATAATCCACTATCGATTGCTCTGATGGGGAGTGGAATGGATAGGGGAACCAATCAAATGCCTTGTGACGTGCAAATGCT
>NW_025533509.1:786982-819482 GCF_020615455.1 Coregonus clupeaformis | reverse complement strand
CTCGAGTGACCCGCTGACCGAGCTGGAGATAGCACCGTGGAGCGACTGCTCTGGCTCTTTATCCGCTACGGCTCTTCTTACTCTCTGCTCTATCCTCCCTGACTTGCACTGTGGACGGACTGCTCTGGCTCCGGAGTGGATCACGCTGACCGAGCGCTGACTTGGCACTGGTGGAGGACTTCTCTGGCTCCCGGGTGGATCCGCTGACCCCGGAGCTGACCTAGGCACCGGTGAACACTGCTCTACTCCGGCGTCGAACCGCTGACCGGGCTGATTTGGACACCACCACTGGTTGGTGCGCCGGGCGTACCGGGCAGGTACACCCCACTGGCAAGTGCGGGAGCATACGGAACCTACCGGACTGAATTTCCCACCACTGGTTTGGGTGCAGGGAGCAGGTGCGGGCGTACCGGACTGAATACACGCACCACTGGTTTGGTGCGGGGAGCGTACGGCCTACTGACTATCCGCGCACCACTGGTTTGGTGCAAGGGAGCAGGCTCGGGCCGTGCCGGACTGGACTGGCGTTGAATCCACACTGTTCCATCCTTCTCTCTCCACCGCCAATCCCCCCTCCAGTGGGGACTCCTCCGGGAGTGAGGGAACAGAAATTCATCGTCGTTGTCTTCCTCCACTCCTCTGCATAAAACTGCTCCCATTCCTGCTCCCATGGTTGCCAGAATCCACCTGAACCCCCACCTGGTCATTAAATGTGGAGCTCTTCTCTCTCAATCCCACCCCCCTTTACCCCAATTTTTTTTTCTTGGGGCTGCCTCTCGAACTTCCTCTTCGGCCGGCACCTTTGATGTCGCCGTTGATCCTCTCCTACCCGGGCTTCTTCCTTCACCCAGGGTCCTTTATCTTCCCCACTCTCCTTCATTGCCTCCCGGTAGCAGACGGCCTCCTCCTCATATTCTCCCCCAACCCCGAGGAGGACATCTACCAAAGGATTACCTCCCGTTGGAGTCCCAGGCGTTTGCTCTTTCTGGGCACGCTGCTTGGTCCTTTTATGGTTATCTTCTGTCACACAGATCGTTGAGGGCGGTCCAACCAAGGTGCAGCGTGATATGCGTAGAATGATCAGCGAGGCGTACACATACCTGAATACACAGTGAAATCTTACTTACAAACCTTAACACATCAATAGAATTTAATAAAAAAATTTAAAGCAAACAACTAAAGAGCAGCAGTAAAATAAAATAACAGTAGGGAGGCTTATCATTCCTACAGAATCATATAATGCTGGAGGCACCGGCTAGTCGATTTTATATTATACATTGTAATTAAAGTGACTATGCATAAAATAATAGACAGAGTAGCAGCATGGCGTAAAAAGGTGGGCGGTCAGTGCAAATAGTCCGGGTAGCCATGATTAGCTGTTCCAGAGTCTTATGGCTTAGGGTTAGAAAGCTGTTAAAAATCATTTTGGGCCTAACTTGGCGCTCCGTGGCAGCAACACTTGCTGTGTGGGTAGCAGAGAGAACAGTCTATGACTAGGGTGTGGGATGATACGAGTTTGGAGGAATTTACTGCATGTAAATTGGCTGAGTTTGTGCAAGATTGTATGGCTCATAGGGACAGTCTTTTAACCCTTTCTTTGTCTAGCTCTGTTTATAGCCTCCAGGGCCAAACTTACATGGACTAAAGTATCAAATAGTCTGACTAACAACTGCTGATTTCAGGGTTTCCAAAATGTTTTATAGTTTTCCATACTACAGTTTTTGTAATGCCATTGTTTTGTTTTTCCCCACAAGTATGCGGAATTACATTTTCACTACTCCAAACTGGTCACACATATACCCACAGCCAGTCTTTCTTCAAAACCTGTCATTGTGCATTCATTTGATTTAAACATCTCTCACCACAAAAACATTGATTCAAAATGTAAGTTTATTGTGAAATTAATGAAACATTGGTTTAATCACCAAAACAAAACATAATCACATCTTTTCATCTTAATTATAGTGTGGATGTATTATGTGTCATAACCTATAAAGTTATTTTTTATCATTTGTTAAAGCCTCTGTCTACTTATATACTGTATCATATGGATGTAGGATCTTAATTTGAGCCAGTTTGCTACAGCAGAAAAATAATCCTGCAGCGACAGGAAATGTGAACTATTATGTGGATTGTAATGAATGAATTTTTTTTGAAGGGCAAATCAAGTCTACATTTTAAAGTAGGTAATTACAAACTTTAGAAGCTTTTTTAAACCTTGAATACCCTACAAGTTTGCTCAGAAAAATCTCAGCAACAACAAAGAGTGATCAAATTAAGATCCTACATCTGTACATCCTCCGTTTAGAAAGGGGTGTGTCTTGACTGCTGTAATTGTCCAGGTCAGAAGGTAGTGGCGATGAGAGACTCCTCCTCTCTTCTCCCATCTGGGCATTGTCCAAAGCTGTGGAGCTGTAGTGTCTCCTCTCCTCCAGCTCTCCATGTCTCTGTAGTGTTGTCCAGCAAGCTGCGTTCTCCACATCCAAAGGGACCCCAGCAGTTCCAGCCACAAAAAAACACAGTCCACTAACACACACACATAGTCTCACAAAACACACACTATCACATTCTCTCAAAAACACAAACACATAGTTCACAAAACCACACACCGTCTCTCTCCACACACTCCACATGCACACAGTGGTGTGAAATTACTTAAGTAAAAATACTTTAAAATTACTACACAAGTTGTTATTTGAATATTTCTTTATTTACTTTTACCCCATTTTTCACAACTTTTTACTTTTACTTCACTACATTACTAATGAAGAATGTACTTTTTACACCATACATTTTCCCTACACCAAAATTATTGTTTTAATGCTTCAATATCTCTAATCCCTGTTACCCTCTGATCTGGCAGACTCACTAAACACACACACTTCGTTTGTAAATGATGTCCAAGTGTTGGAGAAGATAGCCCCTGGCTATCCATAAAAAAATAAATTTAAAAAAATGTCGTCTGTTTTCTTATTTTTTCGATTGCTAACAAGCATTGTTTCACTGCGGATACATTTGCCAAATGTTAAGATACCTGTCACACCCTGGCTCTGACTCTATTTTAGCCGTGTGTTCCCACATCTCTGTTGTGTTTATTTCTATGTTTTCCTAGAGTACTCCCAATCAGAGGCAACCAGTGTCAGCTGTCGTTGGTTGTCTCTGATTGGGAGCCATATTTAAACTGTCTGTTTTCCTTTGTGTTTGTGTTTTTTGTTCCGTGTTGGTCATTGTTACCGTGACTTCTGATCGTTTCTTGTTTTAGTTATTGTGGTCTATTATCACCTAAAGATAATAAGGAATTTAACCATGTTCATCATCACGCTGCCCTTGATCTATTCCTTCTCGATCGTACAGAAAAACCAAGTAAGACCAAGCAGCGTGTCCCGGGGCAGAACTTGGACTGACATGGGAGGAAGCGCCGGGGAGGCCCTGCGAAAGAGGAGCAGCGGCGTCAGCGGTCAGTCGGACAGGCGGCAACCCCGAAAATTTTTGGGGGCTCCGGCGTAGGCTCGCCGGGGCTAGAGAGGGCGTATTCAGAAGGCCACCAGGTTCACGGGGCCACTGGTCAAGAAAGTAGGAGGCCAGTGGTGTGTCCCCAATGCGGTCCGGCCTATTCCCCCCCATTTCGGCACCAAATGGGCGGTGTGCGTCGCCCAGCCTGATCCGGCCTGGCTCCCTGCTCCACGCACCAACCTACGGTGTCGTCGCCACCCTCCCCTGTCCCTTCCCCCCAACCTACGGTGTGCGTCGCCCTCCGGCCTGTCCCTGCTCCACGCACCACACGGTGTGCGTCTCAGCCCAAGTCCGGCCTGTCCCTGCTCCACGCACCAATCGGTGTCGTCCCATCCCTGTCCCTGCTCCTCGCTACCAGCCTACGGTGTGCAGTCGCCAGCCAGTCCTTCTGCTCCCCTCAGCCTATTGTCGCCAACCCATCTGTCCTTCGCACCAAGCCTACGGTGTCGCGTCGCCACGTCCGGCCTGTCCCTGCTCACGCGCCAAGCCTACGGTGTGCGTCCCATCCTCGGCCTGTCCCTGCTCCCACCCAAGCCTACGGTGTGCGTCGCCAGCCCACCCTTTGCTCCCCGCACCAAGCCTCGGGGTGCGTCGCCAGCCCCACCGGCCTGTCCCTTGCTCCTACGCACCAAGCCTCGGTGTGCGTCGTCAGCCTGGTAAGGCCCGTTGCTGCTCCACGCACCAGAAACCTGGTGCGCGTCGCCAGCCCGGCCCGGCCTGTTCCTGCTACTCGCACTAAGCCAGGGGTGGGTCGTCAGCCTGGTAAGCCCCGTTCCTCTCCTCACGCACCAAGCCGGGAGTGCGCGTCGTCCCAGCCTGGCCAAGGCCCGTTCCTCCCTCCACGCACCAGAAGCCAGGGGGTGCGCGTCGCGTCAACCTGTAAGCCCGTTCCTCCTCCCGCACCAAGCCGGGGGTGCGGCGTCGTCAGTCAGCACAACCGTGCCTGGGTCTCGGTGCCTGGTAAGGTACCGGTCAGCTACTCCACTATGGAGCTGAAGCTAACCGCTCCTGCTAAGTCCAGTTCAGCTCCAGCCAGCGGGGCCCAGACTGGACCAGGGCGCTATGGGGTTTATTGGGGGGTGGTGGCAAGGCCGGACCAGAACACCCCCCGAGGGAGTAATACCCTCCCCCTGTTTGTTCAATTGTGCTATGTCCTTAAATACTGTCACGCCCTGGCTCTGGGACTCTATATGTTGAGCCAGGGTGTGTTCATTCTGTTGTGTTTATTTCTATGTTGGCTAAGTACTCCCAATCAGGCCTTACTTGAGTGTCAGCTGTGCGTTGGTTGTCTCTGATTGGGAGCCATATTTAAACTGTCTGTTTTCCCTTTGTGTTTGTGGGTTTTTGCATTCCGTGTTGGTCATTGTTACCGTGGACTTCTCGAGTCTTTCTTCTTTTGGTTATTGTGGTCTATTATCACTAAAATAATAAAGTTTAACCATATTCATTCATCCGCTCCCTTGGAATTCTCTATTCCTTACGCGTTCGTACAATACCCTTATCTAAACTGTTAAACTGAAGTTCAAAAGCTACTGAAAAATTGAATTAACTGCAATTTTTTTTACATTGCTACATAAAAGCAAAATAGAAATTGTTCTAAAAAATAAAATAATAATAACTCTTAATTATTCACAGCTGATTTTCATTCTACATTCGTAACTGAAGACCTACCCAGTTGTTTTCACATTTTCATGTCATTACCATCTCTCTACAAAAGAGGACATCTTTGGAATATATTTTACATAAACATGGACCCAGCCAGAGGGTCGTGTAGTGGCTTACAGAGGAGTGGAAGAGTTGCCGGGAGGGGCACGGGAGGATTATTATCTTGGTGGAAAGGCGGCTGAGGGAAGACCCAGAGTTGTAGTGTCAGATGAGATTAGGGCTACAATCATTGATCATGTTGTCAATCATGGTCTATCAATGGGATGCTGGTCTCAGAGTCACCAACTTGCATGCTCAACTGTGTCATCTATTATTAAACCTTCCAGCAAACTAACAGGCAAAGATATGCATTCTCATGTACACTACTTCTCTGAATTTACTGTAAGTTAAATCAGCAAAAGCTCTCCGAACCATTTGTGTGTCATTTTATTTCTGTTTTAGAACCCAACAGTTACCAAATGGAGGGGGAGAAGTAGGATTTGTAATTGGAAGCTTAATGTGTTACATGTCATTAGCAACAATGCCATAAAACCAGAGAAATTCAAGGAGTGTTGGCAACAATAATAATTTCAAAATGTTGAAGTGTGGGACACAACCATTGCTAGAGTCTTGACATTATATCCGGCATGAAGCAGAGGTATACACTGTTCCCCTTTGAGAAACTCTGATCATTCAAAAATCCTCCAATATGTCCCCCCTCCTCCACACACTCCACTCGCTTCCAGTTGAGGCTCGCATCTACTACAAACCATGTGCTTCCTATGAGCTGTGAGGCGAACGGCCTTACCTCTCAGCTCATCAGACCCCTACACCCACCTATGTTCATCCACCTCTACCTGCTAGCTCCCCTACCTCTCCGGAACACAATTCCTCACCCAGATCAAAGCTATTCGCTGCTCTGGCACCCCAATGGTGAACAATCCTCCTCGATCCCAGGACGCGGAGTCACTGACCACCTTCCGAACACTTAACCTACTCTTTAGAATTCCTAATTTAGTAATCCTTCTTAACCCCCTCTCCCCCCCTCTCCCACCCCCCATAAAAATAAATAAAAAAGAGGTGGTTGTCCCACTTGCTATCATAAGTTGAATCCAATTTGCCACGACTCCCAACACCATCATTAAGTTTGCCGACGTACACAACAGTGGTAAGGCCTGATCACCGACAACATACCTTGGGGTCAAGATCTGGCCGTGTGGTGCCAACAACAACCTCTCCCTCAACGTACCAAGACAAAGGGAGATGATTGTGGACTACAGGAAAAAAAAAGAGGACTGAGCACGCCCCCACATTCTCATCGCCGGGCTGTAGTGAACAGGTTGACTTCAAGTTCCTTGGTGTCCACATCACCAACAACTATCATGTCCAACACACCAAGACAGTCGTGAAGAGGGCACGACAAACCTAATTCCCCCTCAGGGAGACTAAAAAGATTTGGCATGGGTCCTCAGATCCTCAAAAAGATTCTACAGCTGCACCATCGAGAGCATCCTACTGGTTGCATCACCCCTGTATCCTCTTGCCTCCCCGCAAGGCACTACGAGGTAGTCGTACGCCCATACATCCTGCAAGCTTCCTCCATCCAGACCTCTCTACTTCAGGCGGTTGTCAGAGAAGGCCCTCAATTGTCAAAGACTCCAGCCACCCCTAGTCATAGAGCTATTTCTCTCTGCTACCTTGCACTGGAGCAAAGCGATACCCGGAGTGCCAAGTCTATCAAAAACTTCTCAACAGCTTCTACCCCCAAGCATAAACTCCTAACCTAATCACTGGCTACCCTATTTGCACTGCCCCCCCCACCCCATCCTTTTTACGCTGCTGCTACTCTGTTAAATATTTATGCATAGTCACTTTAACTCTACCCACATTACATTTACCTCAACTACCTCAACTATGTTGCCCCATCACATTACTCTACAACTACCCCCTTATATATAGCCTCCCTACTGTCACTTTATTTTACTTCTGCTCTTTTTTTCTCAACACTTTTTTTTTTGTTGTTGTTTTATTTTTACTTTTTTTTGTTTAAAATAAATGCACTGTTAGTTAAGGAGCTGTAAGTACAGCATTTTCACTATAATGTCTGCACCTGTTGTATTGGTGCATGTACCAATAAAATTTCCTTTAGATTTGATTTGATTTGATTTGATTTAAGTCGCTCTGATACGTCTGCTAATATTAAATTAAATTAATTCCATAAATTCTTTCCTGTAATACGACTGTTTTTACTATAAACAAAAAACCCACCAACACTGCACACTCAGCAGTGATTTCAGTTACATATACTGTAATGTAAACTACTGTTATAGAATAACTGTTATTTGCCCTATGATTTACAATATTTGTCATGGAGCTTGAAGCCAGGCCAACACCCCACATGTTCGTCTTTGTGGATGAGGCTGGTTTAACATGACAAACCATGCCCAGCGTGGAAGGAATGTGATTGGGAAAAAGAGCAAGTAAATGTCCCAGGCCAGAGGGTTGCCAACATCACAATGTGTGCCGCAATATCCTCTGAAGGATTGCTGTTACATAAACCTCTAATTGAGGCCATACAACACGGCGCTTCATTTCATTAATGGATGGCAGCCTCTATGGAGGGCTTTTGCCAGGTGAGGAAAGAGGGCAAGTCAGAAGAAATATGGAAACCTGGGTGATTGTATGGACATGTGCATTTCACCACTCCCATGAGTCACAAGTGGTTTGCAGCCCATCCTGGGATGGTGTCCTTTTCCTCCCACATTACTCTCCCTTCCTCAACCCCATAAATAATTATTTTCCTCATGGAGGTGGAAAGTTTATACCACCATCCACATATCAAATGTCACTCTTGGATGCAATGAATGCAGGATGCCTGATATCTCTAAGAAGATTGCTCAGGGGATATCGGCATGCAAAGAGATTCTTTCCCAGGTGTATTGCGCGAGAGCCTCCGGTGTGATGTGGATGGTACTCCTTGCTGCTCCCCAGTCCGCGCCAGCCTTTCCTGCTATTCCAGTTTCACTGTTCTACCTGCATTATCCAAACCCCCTACCTGTCCCAACCTGCTGTTTTCAACTCTTAATGATCGGCTATCAAAAGCCAACTGAGATTTATTCCTGATTATTTTACCATGCTTTCACTTATAACATTTACATTTACTTTTATACTTAATATATTTTATTACATTTACTTTTATACTTAAGTATATTTAAACCAATTTACTTTTACTCTAATATTTTACTGGGTACTTTCCTTTTACTTGAGACATTTTTCTATTAAGGTATCTTTACTTTTACTCAAGTATGGAAATTGGGTACTTTTTCCCACCACTGATTTCCATAATTGTCAACGTGATTCATATATACTGCTTGTACCTAGCAGGCCCAGTCACACACCCACCCCACACACACACACACACACACACACACACACACACACACACACACACACACACACACACACACACACACACACACACACACACACACACACATTTTCACACACACCCCACACACACACACACACACACCCCACAACACACATCTCACACAAAAACACACTCCATCTCCCAAAAACACACACACAGAGCCTGGTCGTTTCATGCTGCAGTTTTGGAGAAAGCATCGAGCGTTGCGTTAGGGCATGCTGGAGTTGGGGTCAGGGGTCATAAGCTGACCTGCTGAGGGGTCAGGGGGTCCCCGTTCAGTCTGTAATCAAGCCCCCTGCGCCTTACACCCCACCTTCACGACCCCCTCTTCCCCGTGTGCGCGAATCCTAAAGCTTCCAACCGACCCCTATCGGCCTGGGTGTCTCATCACATCACGCCCAGGCTAAACAGTAAACAGCCAAGTCCTGGCCACTGTGTTAGTATGTGTTTGTCGCGTGTGTGTGTGTGTGCTGTGTTTGTGTGTTTTATACTATGTTTAGTATACATTTATGTGGTTTTCCTGCAAAACATTCTCATTTCTTTATATCTGCCATAAAATCCCCCGCCACACTTGCCTATAACACACCCTCACAATAGAATTAACATTAACCAATTTAGTTTATACCCTCCCCTTGTGCACTGTTCCACAGGGCTGTTGAAAGCCAACCACACAGTCACTGGAGTGTGATAGTGACTCTCACTGATTGAGGTCCCCCCCTTTCTCTCTCTCTCTCTCTCTCACCTAAAAAGGCGTTCCTTTGGCTGTCCCCATAGGAACCTTTAAAAACCCTTTTGATTCCAGTTAAACCCCTTCCCTGGTTCTACATGAACCCAAAATAGTTATACCTGGAACCAGGGTTATCCTTCACCTTTTGAGCCCTTTTTTTCTAAGTTATCTCCTTTTTTCTCTCCCTCTCTCCCCCTCTCTACTCTCTCCCCCTCTTGTGTGTGTAGGAATCTCCTGAAATCCCTGGAGTTGTTACTGAGAAAAGCATTTCCAGGCACAGACACATGCTGCCAATTTGACGTTTAGTTAGTCACACCTGGCTCCCGCTCCTTTGTTGTATTTAAAATAGCATCAGATGTTTTCTCGGGCCCCGTTCGGCCGTGTTTCACTCGGAGTGAGCGACTCAACTCCTTTCTTCCCTTTTCTCCTATACTTCTGATCTTTTTCTTCCTCCAGTACCATCTCCCTCTCTCTCTCTCTCTCTCTCTCTCTCTCTCTCTCTCTCTCTCTCTCTCTCTCTCTCTCTCTCTCTGTCTCTCTCTCTTTTGTCTCTCTCCATTTGTCTCTCTCTCTCATTCTCTTTCTCTCTGTCTTTCTTTCTCTCTCCCCTCTCGCTCACTCCTCTCTTTTAATTTCTCTCTCTGTCTCTCTCTCTTTTCTCTTTCCTACACTTTCTTTCTTCTCTCTCTCTCCTCTCTCTGTCTGTCATCTGTCTGTCTCGTCTCATCTATCTATCTGTCTGTCTGTCTGTCTGTCTTTCTGTCCTGTCTGTCTCTCTCTCTCCCTCCCCCCTCCCTCCCTCTCTCTCTCTCTCTCTCTCTCTCTCTCTCTCTCTCTCTCTCTCTCTCTCTCTCTCTCTCTCTCTCTCTCTCTCTCTCCCTCTCTCTCTCTCTCTCTCTCTCTCTTTCTCCTAACATGAAGGGATGCTCACATGCAGTCATTTCTTCTTGGAGCCCTAGTCGGGCATAAAAAATGGTCCATGTTCTTGGATAGACAAGGCACTGTGATTCTATGATTTACTGATGCTGTAATTACTTTTCATTATGTTAATAAAAAGTGATCATTATTTATACACCCACTTTTTACCATCCCCAAATCAGATTTATATCTATTTGTTCTATTGTTATTTTTTAAAAATCATGACCTTTATAGCTCCTAATAATTGTTTTTTCATGAAAGTCCATTCAAGAGAGAAGTATGATATGGTCCAACATTGGGTGGCTAGGAATGGGGGATGTACTGTGTGTGTGTGTGTGTGTGTACATTAGTCTATTTTGAGTCTGTGTTTGAGCACTTGCACGTGCTTGTGTGTGTGTGTGTGTGTGTGTGTGTGTGTGTGTGTGTGTGTGTGTGCTTTGTTTGTGTTGGGTCTGGGTCTGTGTCTGAGGAATCAGGCAGCTCCAGTCTCTGTGTAGCTCCATGGGATTGGTTTCTGGGCGGACTCTGAGGCTGAGAATGTCATGTTTTCCCTCCCTGCTACCTTTGAGGTCAGCGATCAGTCACAGTATATTTCTGTGGGTGTGCTTGTGTGTGTGTGTGTGGGGGGGCAGTAGTACTTAAGCTAGGCAGAAACACCTAATTCCAGATGTCCTCATCGTCCTCCTCTCACCTTCCTCACCCAAGTTCCCCTCTGTCCCAACCAAACCAATCCTGGTCAGTCCCAAAATACCCTGTGCCAAATAGAAATACCTTCTCTTGCCTTGCCCAGCCATCTGCCTTCTAAAGCCTATCACAAAATTACCAACGTCCCTTTCATGGAATCTCACACATTCTGCATTCTGAAAATATTTACTGAAGATTCTTTTTTTATCCTGTCTACTTCGACCACTGAGGGGGAGGCTTATGGGTAAATAAACAATGTCAGGCAGTGATAGAAATGGGACTAAGTGAATAGAGGGGTGGTCCTGTGTAACTAACTGCACATGGTCTTCCATGCTCATCCTCTTGTTATCCTCCAGATAGTTATTTCTCACTCTGTCTTGACATCCACCTCATAAACATGTGGATTTCCCTACTTAATTTTTCATCTTTGTCAATTTGAGTCAGTCTTCTTTTGTTATGCCTGGGAAGGGCCCATTAGTGTAGACAGTGAGAGAAAAGAACCCAGTTATGAATGTAACAGTGACATTCTCCGGTCGAATTCAAGGCGCTCACTAGTTTCCTCAGACAAAAAGAGCCAAATCCCCACACATAAAACACGTGAATGTTTCACTCTTCTCTTTGTGGACTGCCAGTGGTTCAGACTTAACTTTAAAAGCATTCCCTTCTTTTTTACCAAGCCTTTGGCTCGTTTATGTCGCTCACCCCTTTAATCCTACCCTTTATCTTCTCAGGTTATGATCCCCGTCAATTATAAAACAATTGATATGAAAAGTCTGTCTCCACGACAAAACCCATAAATACACAAATGTGCCAATGCAGTTTTAACAGTCCAACTCTGGTGAGATAGTTCTTCTGGGCTTGTAATGTTACTATTTCACCATTACCTTAATCAAAAACTTTCGGACTGAGACAGAGGTCCACAATTTTAGGTGAACGCAACAATCTGTCTGGTATTGAGCTCACAATATCTCCCACCAGATATTCAAAGAGAAAGAAGGAATAAAACAAGAGTGAAAGAGGAGAAAAGAGGGAGGAAGGAGAAGCGGAGAGGAGGAAGAGGGGGAAGGGAGGGGGAAGAGGGGGAGGGTGAGGGGGGGAGATCCTTAGATCACTCCCATCTACTCTGTTGTTGTATCTGAATTGGCATTGCCGTAAATACTTGTGTGTGTGTGTGTGTGTGTGTGCGTGCTTGTGTGTGTGTGTTTTTAGACACACAGGAGACATGAAGCAGGAGCCATAACATCCAGTCAGAGGGATTCCCCCTGGATCCTAACCACAGAGACGGATAACTGAGGAGTATTGACGTAAACACCAGTCTAGTTGACCCTTTGATCTTTTATACCATTGCATTCTGGGTGTTAATTCTAAAAGGTAAGCACCTGGCGTGTGAGTGTACGATAGAGGAGCTATACCTTAACACTTTAAGTTCCTTAAAAAAAAAAAGTTTATTAGTACACCCATCCTTCGTCTCGGACCCCCTTTGCCTCCGGGGGCAAGCCCTACCTCTTTGGGCATGAAACGTTGCTCAATTGGTATCAAGGGACCTACCGTTGTTGCCAGGAAAACATTCCCCACACCGTTACACCACCCCCCCCCCAGCCTGTACCGTCACACCAGGCAGGATGTACCATGGACTCAAGCTGCTTACGCACCAAATCCTGACTCTGGCATCAGCATGACACAAAAACAGATTCGTCAACCAGCATTTTTTCCACTCCTCAATTGTCCAGTGTTAGTGATCTGTTCTCTTCTTCTTGTTTCAATGATAGAGTACCTGTTCGTCTGCTCAATCATTCGTACAACCGTCGGTTATGCGTTCCGATCCGTTCTGCACCCGCTGTTGTACTGCCCTTTATTTGTCTGTTTGTGCCCTTGTTAGCTTGCGCGATTCTTTCCATTCTCATTCTACCCCTCTCATCAACTACTGTCTTTCACTCATCTTTCCCATTCTACGTTCAATCGAACAGTAACTGAATGCCTCATCCTGTGTCTTTTCACATGGCAAGCCCGCCATGTACTCACTGTCTTGATACCCTTTGTAGATGGGGTTTACACCTAATAACTGTCTACTGATATATATTCCTCTCCTTCCTGTTGCTATGAATCAGAGGTCTACAGATGTAGGATCTTAATTTGAGCCAGTTTGCTACAGCAGAAAATAATCCTCACAAAGGAATTAATTATTGTATCAAATTCATATTTTGTATTTTGATAAGTGACATCAAAAATTTAAACTTCAGAACTTTTAAACCTCAATACACTACAAGTTTACATTTTCTTCATTGCATCCCAAAGCCTAGGACCGCAGGCATGGAGAGGCAGCCTTTAGTAATTATGCCCCCAGCTTCTGGAATAGCCTGCCAGAAACCTGAGGGGGGACAGGAAACTGTGACATTCTTTTGTCATTCTTTAATTTTTTATCTTATGTTTGTTGTTATAATTATTTCATCTTTTATTTTAATTTTTCATTTATTTGTTATTTAATTTTTATTTTACCCATTTTCTTTTTCTCCCAATTTTGATTTTGTCTCTTTGCTGCAACTCCCCAGCGAGCTTCCGGGAGAGTGAAGTCTCATACGTCCTCCGAAACATCACCCTCCAAACCACGCTTCTTAACACACCGCCCAGCTTAACCCGGAAGACAGCTGCCCAATGTGTCGGAAAACACTGTTCAACTGCGACTGAGCAACCTGCAGGTTGCCCGGCCCGCCACAAGGGTCGCTAGAGCAAGACTCAAGCCCAAGTAAAACCCCCCCCGCCCAACCCTCCCCTAACCCAGACGACGCTGGGCCAATGCGTGCCGCCCCATGGGACTCCCGATCACGGCCGGTTGCTGTATAAATAAAGCTTGATTTGATTTGCTTTGATTCTCCTGCAACAGGGTGATCGATGAAGATCCTACATCTGTAGCTGACCGCCTCAAAGTGGTGTGAGGTTGCCCCAATGTGGAGTGAGTGTGTGTGTGTGCGCGCACATGTATTTCTCTGTAGCATGGTGTGTTAGCAGATCAGGCCTAGTTCTCAGTTGTCACAGATTGAACGAGAGAAAGAGATACACTCTTAGACCTTTTCGGTTCCAGGTAGAACCCTTTTTGGTTCCAGGTAGAACCCTTTTTGGTTCTAGGTAGAACCCTTTTTGGTTCCAGGGGCGAAAACAAACCAACATGATTCAGCGGCCCAACTCTAAAATCATAGGCCATGCTTCTTCTTAATGACTTAAGTGGACCAGGCTCTGTGAAGAACATACATGGGAGAACCTTGTGGAATATTGCTAACCGTTTGATAAGTGCAAAGAGTGAAGGGTGGGGGAATATTTTGTTTTTCTATTCTTCCAATTAATTTAAAGATCAAATGTAATGATTTCAGAGACAGAGGTATTTTCAAAGAATCTTAACATCAAGACAAACTGAGATATTCTTTGGAAAGTTTCAAATTAAAACAAATCTTTTTAATGTATAATTAAGAAAGCTTAATAAATCATTCTTTTTGGTTTTCACTTGTGCATAACAATTTCTTGATTTAAAGTTTTTTGACATTGTTAAATTAGTCTAAAATAAATCAATATTTAATGGAATTATCTACACTTGAAGAACACTACCCTAAAGACCTTTGTATTCTTTTTTTAACAAATGTACCCTCTAATTACTTTAGTCTCAACTAACAAGAACTACTTGTAAGTAATCTCTCCCTCCACAAACTATACAGAAAACGCATCACAACCTCAAAGCGGCGTGACAACCTCAAGTAACAGATCCAACGAAAACCCACATCATTTGATTTATATTTATTCCACCATTATTTTACCAGGTAAGTTGACTGAAAACACATTCTCATTTACAGCAACAACCTGGGGGAATGAGTTAGGGAGAGGAGGGGGATGAATGAGCCAATTGGAAGCTGGGGATGATTAGGTGGCCATGGATGGTATGAGGCCAGATTGGGAATTTAGCCAGACACCAGGGTTAACACCCCTATTCTTACGATAAGTGCCGTGGGATCTTTAGTGACCACAGAGAGTCAGAACACCCATTTAACGTCCCATCTAAAACACTGCACCCTACACAGGGCAATGTCCCCAATCACTGCCCAGGGGCATTGGGATATTTTTGTTTAGACCAGAAGAAAGAATGCCTCTTATTCGCCCCCAACACCACTTCCAGCAGCATCTGGTCTCCCATCCAGGAACCAACCCGAACCAACCCTGTTTAGCTTCAGAGACAAGCCAGCATTGGGATGCAGGGTGGTATGCTGCTGGCCACATCACACACATCCATTCTCATCTCACACTGTTCTATGCTAAACCTAACAACACACTGTCCTCCAACATCTCCTCCCTCCTCCCCATTATCACCAGATGACACTGCCTTCACTCCCATTTACAAACCAGTATTATCTCTCCTAATCAGGCTATTTGGCCTCCTGATTTCGTTGTTGCCTAAGAACCATGAGAAGACAGGGGGGGAGCGGAGGCCCTTTTGTGTTGGGTCTAATGACGTCCCTTTGTGACGGGGTGCAGTGAGGATCTTTGAGGAGGACACGGGCGCTAGGCCGGGCCCTCGGAGATCTGGCTGAGGGTCTTAGCGTGACTGGCAGCTGCAGTAATCCTGCCTTTGTGTCCCCACGGGCCCCCGCAGAGCCTCCCTGACAGGGGAGGACAGGGACGGGATGTTCCCCACCCAGCACCAGACCCAAGCCCAGATGGGCCCAGAGAGAGAGAGGGAAGGGGGAGAGAGAGGAGATCGGGAGAGAGAGTGAAGGAGAGATGGAGGAGGAGAGGACAGAGAGAGAGAGGGAAAGAAAGAAAGAAAGAAAGAAAGAAAGAAAGAAAGAAAGAAAGAAAGAAAGAAAGAAAGAAAGAAAGAAAGAAAGAAAGAAAGAAAGAAAGAAAGAAAGAAAGAAAGAAAGTGAGAAGGGAGAAAGAGATAGAGAAAATAAATGTGGAGATTTGGGGATTGAATGTACTGAGCGAGAAAGGACCACATCTAAACGTTCCCACAAAAGACCTAAGAACTGCTCTTCTGCCTCAGCTACTGCTGCTATGACGGGATCCAGGGTTGGTGGCTTTGGCTCGATCCCGGTTTTGTTTGCCCCAGCATTTGTTTTCTTGTTCCTCTGCGGTCATCCCGAAGCGTGCCAGAGAAAGCATCTGATTGGTGGAGGGCTTTCTGGGGCCTGGGAGGCGGCGGCTCGAGCGAAGAGCCATGGTCGCACCCGATGACATTGACACACACACACACACACAAACACACACACAAACACACACACACCGTTGTTTATTTGCGTTAGCGGCCCGGGCCGTGACGTCTGAAGACAGCTTGGAGTTTTTTGTTGTTGGCTGTGGTTAGCGTCAGTCTTTTCTCATCAAGCTAATTTCTCATTGGCCTGCTTAGTCTAAGTCTGCATCCCAGATGATACCATATTCCCTATGTAGTGCACTACTTTTGACCAGGGCCCATAGGGCTCTAGTCAAAAGTAGTGCACTATGTAGGGAATAGGGTGCCATTTGGGACGTAGCCAGTGTCTTCTACGAGACAATGATTTCAATCCACTCGTGTCAGAGTCTTTACATCAACGTTGAGTCATCAACAGTATCCTGCGCCGACAGCGTCAGATCTCAGACGATCCATTTTCTAATTCATCTCAATGAGTAGTCGACTTAACACAACCTCAACTCAGAAACCGACCGCCCGAATGCATGCACGCATGTGCCAACTTTCCAATGACGCAAAGACGTTGCAGCGGGGAGAGAGAAAGTGGAGTCTATGGTATTTGAAGTTCAGTCTGAAAAACCTAAAAAAAGTAACCGAAGACATTAAGCATAATATTATCTACAGTAACCACAGCGAAGATGACAGCTCTTTGATTTAAAGTGAGTGAGTGCTTCACTCTGACTTCAAATAAAAACACAAAGCAAAGGGGGATTTACAGAGTGATATAAACTCCTATTGATCTTCTGCTTTCTTCTTAATCATTTTTATTTAACCGTTGGCTCGACACCAATGTGGATTTTTTTTTCATCGCTCAAATCATTCATTCGTTTCAGACTCTTAAAAACCCAGCCCAAACATAGTCATAAATAGTGGTAATCACGGTTTCAACAACAACATTCTAAACTCTAACTGTTTTTTCCCATCTAACTGTTTTCACTGGAGTGTAGACACCCAAGACGCCTTACATGTCCTTGAGGATATTTCTTTGAATTCACAATCACAATGGATGCAGATATGGATTGTTTAGGTTTTGTGGATTTTGAAGGAGATAAACTATGTTTTTCAATCATTTTCATTTGACTCTAAGGTTGTTATCAACTGAGATTCTGCTGAGAGGTTTAGTATTTTGATTGTTTGCAACCAAAGTGGAGGATCTAGACTAGCAAGATAGGAAGCCCCCCTCCTGAAAGGCTCTGTCATGGTGGAGCAGTAGGATGTCCATTGGCTGATGTTTAAATGGGAAAAAAGCCATGTTCTGCTTGAATGTCCAAATTCCAAGTTTGTAAGAATCCCAAATGGGATAGAGAGGCCCTCAGACCTAGGAATGTCTCTATGTGATTGAGTGTGTGCATGTGCGTGTTTGTGTGTGTGTGTGTGTGTGTTTGTGTGTGTCATGACAGACGAATGTCTAATGAGGAACAGTGAGTGAGTGAACCATATCCGATGCTCTGAGGGTCTGTCTGTCGGTCTCCTAATTTGAGAGCGGATTACAAACTCAGAGGCACACATCCCCCTCTCTTGTCTCCCTCTCTTCCCTCTCCCCTCTCATCCCCTCTCCCTCTTCCTCTCTGTTTAATTGGCAGGTCATATTTGCCAGTGTCAGAAATTGTGTCAAGTCTGGACATGGAATATATCTAAGAACATGTCTCATCACCTTTCACTCTCTGGTGGTCTACAATGTTGATGAGGAAATTCAATGGTTGAGCGAGTGGTGCAATTCACCATAGTTGATACCTATTGAAAATCTTAGCACTTTTTTCAACCCAGAACTTCATTCTGAACTTAATTCGGTAAAGAGATGCCAACCCATAGAAATATAATTCAATTTCTATGTGTCTACCACTAGAGTATGAACAGACAAGCAGATCGCATTAATATCACTGTCACGCCCTGACTCTGGGGATTCGTATATGTTGAGTCAGGGTGTGTATGTTCTATGTTGTGTATTTCTATGTTGGTGTTCTATTATGTGTAGATCTATGTTGGCCGGTGTGGTTCCCAATCAGAGGCAGTTGTAGCTCGTTGTCTCTGATTGGGGACCATACTTAGGCAGCCTATTGGCACTAGTGGGTTGTGGGATCTTGTTCCGTGTTGAGGTATGTTGTTTGTGTACCTTGGACTTCACGTTTCGTTTGTTGTTTTGTAGTTGTTTATTCAGTTCAAATAAACATGTATGCATATCACGCTGCACCTTGGTCTGACCCGTTCATGAACGAACGTGACAGAAGATCCCACCAAACGAGGACCAAGCAGCGTGTCCAGGAGCAGACAGCCTGGACATGGGAGGAGATCCTGGAAGGAAAGGGTTCCTGGACATGGGAGGAGATTCAGGCCGGGATGGATCGCCGTCCTTGGGAGGAGACAGTGGAGGCGCGGTATAGAGAGGAGCAGCGGCAACGCAGAGGACGCTGGTCGAGGAGGAAGCCCGAGAGACAGCCCCAAGAAAATGTTGGGGGGGGGGCTAAAAGGGTGGTTGGCGGAGCCTAGCGTTAGAGCAGAGCCAACTCCCTGTACTCACGCGAGGAGGCGTGTGACTGGGCAGGCTCCGTGTTATGCGGAGCTACGTACTGTGTCGCCAGTGTGCCGGCACAGTCCTGTACGTCCTGTGCTCACCACGCACGTGCCGTGCGAGATGGGCATCCAGCCAGGGCCGGGGGTGTGCCGTCTCAACGCTCCTGGTCTCCAGGTACGCCTCCTCGGTCCCGCATATCCTGCACCTTCTCCGAGCTGTATCGCCAGTATGCGTGCACAGCCCAGTGCGTCCTGTGCCAGCGCCCCGCACGTGTAGTGCGAGTGGGTAGCCAGCCAGGCGGGTTGTCGCCAGCTCTCCACTCCAGACCTCCAGTCCGCCTTTGCAGTCCGGTCCGGCCCCTTCCTGCTCCTCGCACCAAGCCAGTGGTGCGCGTTGCCACCCGGCCCGCCTGTTCCTGCCCCTCGCACCAAGCCAGTGGTGCTTGCCAGCCCGGCCCGGCCTGTTCCTGTCCCCACTCCAAGCCAGTGGTGCGGCCAGCCCGGTCCGGCCTGTTCCTGTCCCTCGCACCAAGCCAGTGGTGCACGTCCCAGCCCGCCCGGCCTGTTCCTCGCTTCTGCACCAAGCCAGTGGTGTGTGTCTCGCCAGTCCGCCCGGCCTATTCCTGCTCCTCGCAGCAGGCCAGTGGTGCATGTTCCTAGTCCGGTTCGGCCCGTGCCTGCTCCTCGCAGCAGACCAGTGGTGAGGTGTCCAGTCGGCACGGCCCGTGCCTTCACCGGTGCCTGGTCCGCACCAGTCAGCAGTCCAGTCCGGGCCAGAGCAGTCCGCTCCACCAGTGCCTGATCCAGCTCCGGTAAGCTGCTTCCAGTCGAGCCAGAGCAGTCTCGCTCCACCGGGTGCCTGATCCAGCTCGGTCAGCTGCTCCATCCGAGCCAGAGCAGTCCACTCCACCGGAGTCCAGTCCAGCTCCGGTCAGCGGCTCCACTCCGAGCCAGAGTAGTCCTCTCCACCGGTGCCTGATCCAGCTCCGGTCAGCGGCCTCCACTGGAGCCAGATCAGTACACTCCACCGGTCCAGTCCAGATCCGGTCAGCGGCTCCACTCGGAGCCAGAGACAGTCCGCTCCACCGGTGCCCGGTCCAGCTCGGTCAGCGGCTCCAGTCCAGACCCAGACGTCAGCCCCTCTCCAGGTTCGGGGTCTCCCCACACCAGGGTCGGACAGGGCTTGGAGTATAGTGGGAGGAAGGAGAGGGGGAAGCAGCACGCCGAGGTCCAGACCAGACCAGGGGCGCAACAGGGAGGCGGAGAATAGGTGGTGGTCACGCCCGAGCCGGATCCGCCTCCGAGGCGGAATGCCCACCCGGCCCCTACCCTGTTAAGTAGAGGTTGTGCGGTCGATCCGCACCTTTGGGGGTACTGTCACGCCCCTGACTCTGGGGACTCGTATATGTTGAGTCAGGGTGTGTATGTTCTATGTTGTGTATTTCTATGTTGGTGTTCTATTATGTGTAGATCTATGTTGGCCGGTGTGGTTCCCAATCAGAGGCAGCTGTAGCTCGTTGTCTCTGATTGGGAACCATACTTAGGCAGCCTATTGGCACTAGTGGGTTGTGGGATCTTGTTCCGTGTTGAGGTATGTTGTTTGTGTACCTTGGACTTCACGTTTCGTTTGTTGTTTTGTAGTTGTTTATTCGGTTCAAATAAACATGTATGCATATCACGCTGCGCCTTGGTCTGACCCGTTCATGAACGAACGTGACAATCACTAATGTCAAAGATGGTATATCGTTAATGGATGAGACCAAACTTTCGAAAGAGCGAAAGTTTCACACCAGTCATGAAATCTCTATGTACTTCGTTATAGAATCAACTTCTCTCAGAGGACCAAACACTTCAACTTCACTTCAACTTTCAGAACCCTTGCCCCTGCCTCCAAAACAGCCCGGGAGAGAGAAGGAGAGAGAGAACGAGAGAGGGAGCATAAAAAGAGAAAGTGAGAGAGACTACTAAGGACCAAGCACAGAAAGTCACAGAGGGGGCTGGAAAAGAACACAGTCTGAGCAGAAACCCTTCCAGAGGAACTCTGAATGAAAGAGAAGACGAGGCCAAAAAAAACGTTGTGTTTTAAAAGCGTCAGATCAGATGAGATAAAGAGCACAGAGAGTTCAGTACACTCTTCTTTCTGTGGTGATGCTGCTGCAGAGATAAGGCAGTTGTTTATTCTCTCTCTCTCTCTCTCTCTCTCTCTCTCTCTCTCTCTCTCTCTCTCTCTCTCTCTCTGTCTGTCTGTCTGTCTGTCTGTCTGTCTGTCTGTCTGTCTGTCTGTCTGTCTGTCTGTCTGTCTGATTGAATGTTAGGTCTAAAAGGAGGACCATGGAGGAAAAGAGAGAAGAGGAGAGAGCGAAAGAGAAGAGGAGAGAGCGAAAGAGAAGAGGAGAGAGCAAAAGAGAAGAGGAGAGGAGAGAGAGAGAGAAGGGGAGAGAGCGAAAGAGAAGAGAGCGAAAGAGAAGAGGAGAGAGCGAAAGAGAAGAGGAGAGAGCGAAAGAGAAGAGGAGAGAGCAAAAGAGAAGAGGAGAGGAGAGAGAGAGAGAAGGGGAGAGAGCGAAAGAGAAGAGGAGAGAGCGAAAGAGAAGAGAAGAGAGCGAAAGAGAAGAGGAGAGAGCGAAAGAGAAGAGGAGAGAGCGAAAGAGAAGAGGAGAGAGCGAAAGAGAAGAGGAGAGAGCGAAAGAGAAGAGGAGAGAGCGAAAGAGAAGAGGAGAGAGCGAAAGAGAAGAGAAGAGGAGAGAGATAGAGAAGGGGAGAGAGCGAAAGAGAAGAGGAGAGAGCGAAAGAGAAGTGGAGAGAGCGAAAGAGAAGAGGAGAGAGCGAAAGAGAAGAGGAGAGAGCGAAAGAGAAGAGGAGAGAGCGAAAGAGAAAAGGAGAGGAGAGATAGAGAGAAGAGGAGAGAGCGAAAGAGAAGAGGAGAGAGCGAAAGAGAAGAGGAGAGAGCGAAAGAGAAGAGGAGAGAGCGAAAGAGAAGAGAAGAGGAGAGAGAGAGAAGAGAAGAGGAGAGAGAGAGAAGAGGAGAGAGTGAAAGAAGAGGAGAGGAGAGAGAGAGAGAGAAGAGGAGAGAGAGAGAAAAGAACAGGAGAGCAGCGTGTGAGCGTGCCCACTAGCTTTTAGTCAGAAGCCTTAATGAGTTCCTATGGGAACGGCTGCTGTCAATCATTCCAGCACGCCTCTCTTTTACATTCTGTCTTCTCTCTCTTCTCTTCTTCTCCCGCCAACACTTTTGCGTCGTCCCGTACCCGGACAACCAAGGGGCATGAAATAATTAGAAGTTGTAACTACCACTATGGTTAATGCTGGAAGTTGGAGCACTATCTGGCAGCGAAAGGAAGCCACAGATCCACTACCACTATGGTTAATGCTGGAAGTTGGAGCACTATCTGGCAGCGAAAGGAAGCCACGATCCATTACCACTATGGTTAATGCTGGAAGTTGGAGCACTATCTGGCAGCGAAAGGAAGCCACAGATCCACTACCACTATGGTTAATGCTGGAAGTTGGAGCACTATCTGGCAGCGAAAGGAAGCCACAGATCCACTACCACTATGGTTAATGCTGGAAGTTGGAGCACTATCTGTCAGCGAAAGGAAGCCACAGATCCACTACCACTATGGTTAATGCTGGAAGTTGGAGCACTATCTGTCAGCGAAAGGAAGCCACAGATCCACTACCACTATGGTTAATGCTGGAAGTTGGAAGCCACAGATCCTGTATAGTAGAAGAAAGATAGACTTGGTTCAGATGGAGGTGTGGAAGATATACTCACCTTCGTGACACCTTTGTGACACTGAGATAGTACACAACACATTAGTATTAGAGTTAATTTCACTACCTAATGTAGTTCCCCATCTCCTGTTTCCCTGACTTGTGGCACAGTTGAATGTGTCTTAAATGGGTGCAGATAGAGAGAGAGAGAGATTTATTTGTTTGGGCATTTATTTGGGTGAGAGAGAGAGAGAGACTCTTGCGTCAGGCCTATTGTTAGATGGATGTTGTGAACAGAGGGATGAGCTCAAAGCAGCAGGGATGGAGAGGGGGATTATGAGAATAAAGATTCACATTTGCAATTAAATATTTATCAGTCATCTATAGAGGTAACGAGAGAAGGAAGGAGCGAAAGAGTGAAGGGGTGGATTATATAGTGCCATGCGACCAATTAACATTTTCGTTCCGCCTCCACACATTTCGTTTTTGCGTTTCTTTCGTTCACGCCACGTTGTGAACAACGAGAGACAAACAAGGGGGTGGGTGTGCTTGAGCCTGAGGGCGAATGGAGGGAGGGGGGAGAGCCTGAACAAAATGAGCCATCCCACAACAAAACAAGATGGGGATTTATCTAGCGACATCTGCATGTGAATGGGCCCTGTCTGTCTCTGGCTTCGGCAGCTAGAACCTAGGAGCAAGCTGCTACAGCTTTATGTAATTGGTGATAAACAATGTGCGGAGAGAGAGGGAGAGAGAGAGAGGAGAGGGAGAGAGAGAGAGAGGAGATGGAGAGAGAGAGGGAGGGAGAGGGAGGAGAGGGAGGAGAGGGAGGAGAGGGAGAGAGAGCAGGGAGAGGGAGAGAGAGGGAGGAGAGGGAGAGAGAGAGAGAGGGAGAGAGAGGGAGAGAGGAAGAGAGAGAGGAGAGGGAGAGAGAGAGAGGAGAGGGAGGAGAGAGAGAGAGAGAGAGAGAGAGGAGAGGGGAGGAGAGGGATAGAGATGAGGAGGGAGAGGGAGAGGGAGAGAGAGAGAGGAAAGGGAGAGAGAGAGCAGAGGGAAAGAGAGGAGGGAGAGAGAGGGAGAGAGGGAGAGAGAGAGGAGAGGGAGAGAGAGAGGGAGAGAGGAGAGAGGATAGGGAGAGAGGGAGAGAGAGAGAGAGGGAGGTAGAGGAGGAGAGGGAGAGAGAGAGAGAGGAGGGAGAGAGAGGAGGGGAGGAGAGGAGAGGGAGAGAGACAGAGGGATGGGAGAGAGAGGGAGAGAGGGAGAGGGAGAAGAGGGAGAGAGATAGAGGGAGAGAGAGGAGAGGGAGCGGGAGAGAGAGAGAGAGAGAGAGAGAGAGGAGAGGGAGAGAGAGGGAGGAGAGGGAGAGAGAGAGAGGAGAGGGAGAGAGAGAGAGGAGAGGGAGAGAGAGGGAGGAGAGGGAGAGAGAGAGGGGAGGAGAGGGAGAGAGAGAGGAGGGAGAGGGAGGAGAGGAGAGAGAGAGAGGGAGAGAGAGGAGGGAGGGAGAGAGAGAGAGAGAGAGAGAGGAGGGAGGAGAGGGAGGAGAGGGAGAGAGAGAGAGAGAGAGAGAGAGAGAGGGAGAGAGAGAGGAGAGGGAGAGAGAGGGGGAGGGAGAGGAGAGCAGAGAGAGAGGGAGAGGGAGAGAGAGGGAGGCGAGGGAGAGAGAGAGAGGAGAGGGAGAGAGAGAGGGAGGGAGAGGGAGGAGAGGGAGAGAGAGAGGGAGGGAGAGGGAGGAGAGAGAGGGGGGAGAGGAGAGAGGGGGAGGGAGAGGAGAGAGAGAGAGGAGAGGGAGAGAGAGAGAGGGAGGGAGAGGGAGGAGAGGGGGAGAGAGAGGGAGGGAGAGGGAGGAGAGGGAGAGAGAGGGAGGGAGAGGGAGGAGAGGGAGAGAGAGAGGGAGAGAGAGAGTGACGGGGGCGAGAGATATATAGAGAACCTACGAGAGATAGGCTTTCATATTTTAGCCTGAATAAGGAGTTTTATTGAAAAGCAAGAAGTATCTCTTTGCATTGGAGATTAACTCCAAGACACCATGAGGCTGGTGAGTCTGTTGTCATAGAGAGAGCCTCATATCAACGAATGAGCGACGAAACCTTCAATCACCACGTGTGTGTATAAGGGTGTTTACAAACATCTCTTAATCAGAAGGTTTAGTGCACGCTCAGTGATCAGACACTGAGCCACAGAGATTAATGGTTCTAAATGAAATACTCACCATGCTTTGTTATAATCACTGACTGTTAGAAAACCTCCCCTCCCTGACTGAGCCCTGCTCTTCACATGGGGTCAACACACCCAGTCACAGGTTAATTACTAGCCTCATCACAATAGAGATTCTCTCTCTCTCTCTCTCTCTCTCTCTCTCTCTCTCTCTCTCTCTCTCTCTCTCTCTCTCTCTCTCTCTCTCTCTCTCTCTCTCTCCCTCCCTCCCTCCCATTTATGTACAGTACTGGCGGCTGGCAGAGGCAGGAATGGCAGAGCCAAGAGTGGCGTTGTGTGTGTATGCATGAACCGTTGTGTGTCTATGCCAGCTCTGGGGGTCTGCGTGCGTGTGTTTGGGTGAGGGGGCGAAGGAAGTTCACCCCTGGGAAGGGTCTCTGTCTCTTGGTTGGCGGGGGATCAGACACGGCTCTGTGAGGATGTTAGGGCGCTTCATCTCTATCTGGTGGGAGCCCTGCCAGCCCAGCTCTGACCTACACTACCTCCCTGTGTACCGCGCCAGGGAGGAGACTGATGCCAGCAGGGGAGCGAGAGGGAGGAGAGGAGAGGAGAGGAGAGAAGGGAAGGGAGAGAATGGGGCAAGAGAGGAGAGACAGGAGAAGAGGCTAAATAGATATAAAAGGCAGAGCAGAGATCCTGGAAGGTGCTCATATCACCAGCAGTCAAGTAACTCACTATCTCCCCATCTATCAGATAGTATAAACTCTCTCTGTGTTTCTCAGAACACCCAAGACCTGTCCAGTCCAGACCAGTCCAGGGCCCTCCTGAGGTAATAATCACACAGGTTATCACAGGAGGCATCAGATCACTCTTTCCTCCTCTCCTCCTCTCCTCCTCTCCTCCCTCTCCTCTCCTCCTCTCCTCTCCCCCTCTCCCCTCCTCTCCTCTCCCTCTCTCTTCTCTTCTCTCCTCCCTTAACCTCTCTTCTCTCCTCTCCGAGGTGCTGTCATGGCCCAGGCTCCCCTTCTCCGGCTCCTTTGATGGTGTTGGGGATTAGCCTAGTCGGCCTGTTCAATGGGCTGTACCGCTGTCCCCCCCCCACACACACACAGCTTTTAATTAAGTCTCTTTCGCTCCTTCTCTCGCTATATCTCTCTTAGTTGGGCTCTTCACTGTATCAAAGGGCTGGCAATAGGCTGATCAAGTGAGGACTATTTTAAAGTGGACTGGTACACCTGTATTCTACCTCTTTAATATACATTATTGATAGCATCATAGTGGCTAGGACGCTTCAGTCAATGCACAGATAAGTATTACAAGGAGATGATTCACCCTGTTAGCACTGGGGACTCGGACTTCAGCCATAGGGTCTCGTGACTCGACTCATGACTCAACCATTGGTGACTCGGACTCGAGCACAGGGGACTTGGGACTCGATTCGGACTCGAGGTTTAGTGACTCGACTACATCAATTGCAGAATCAGTCATTAGCTCCCGTTCAAAGTCATTAGCCTCCGTTCTACTTTTGTGACGTCTGTGGAACGTTGACAACAACGGCGATGACGTGACCGAGTGATGGAGGTGCTACCCATACCCATTCAAATAATGCCCTAAAACCCTGTTCTCAGAACTTCCTACTCCCAGACCCTATTGGCTATAAAAATCAGTGTTCAGCAGCTCCACACCTTTTCCATGGCTCCTCTCCACCTCTGTGTTGTGTGATGTGTGAACCTCAGCCCTGGGGGGCCTACAGGGCCACGGCTTGTCTGTAACCCCCTCTGCATTGACAGACAGTGAGGTAGCAGTCTGGGTGCTGGCCAGGGCTGAGGTGACTGATGGGAGTGGGGGGTGGGACCTGGATGGGTGTTTACCTGAGGTCTTGTGCCAATGCTGGAGGGTTGGAGGTGGGGGGTCCCGGGTCGGTGTCTGGGGGTTTGAGATTTGGAAGGGGGGAGAGCCTCTGTCTCCGTTTGGGTCCCTGGAGGTATTTGGATGAGTCCCCAACATAATGGTAATCATCATCGGCGGATGTGTGTGTGTGTTTGTGTGGGTGTGTAAAGCACCTCATTAGGAGGACCAGAGAGCTGCTGCTGGAGCCACATTAAAGAGTAGAAGCCCTGCCTTTCAACGTGTTCTGGCTGGTCTCCCCTGGCCCAACACTAACTCACTACACTGGCTGGTCTCCCCTGGTCTGGCCCAACACTAACTCACTACACTGGCTGGTCTCCCCTGGTCTGGCCCAACACTAACTCACTACACTGGCTGGTCTCCCCTGGTCTAACACTAACTCACTACACTGGCTGGTCTCCCACTGGCTGGTCTCCCTGGTCAACACTCTCACTACCTGGCCCGGCCCAACACAACGGCTGGTCTCCCCTGGTCTGGCCTAACACTAACTTACTACACTGGCTGGTCTCCCCTGGTCTAACACTAACTCACTACACTGGCTGGTCTCCCCTGGTCTAACACTAACTCACTACACTGGCTGGTCTCCCCTGGTCTGGCCCAACACTAACTCACTACACTGGCTGGTCTCCCCTGGTCTAACACTAACTTACTACACTGGCTGGTCTCCCCTGGTCTAACACTAACTCACTATACTGGCTGGTCTCCCCTGGCCCAACACTAACTCACTACACTGGCTGGTCTCCCCTGGTCTGGCCCAACACTAACTCACTACACTGGCTGGTCTCCCTGGTCTGAACACTAACTTACTACACTGGCTGGTCTCCCTGGTCTCAACACTAACTCACTACACTGGCTGGTCTCCCCTGGCCCAACACTAACTCACTACACTGGCTGGTCTCCCCTGGTCTAACACTAACTCACTACACTGGCTGGTCTCCCCTGGCCCAACACTAACTCACTACACTTGCTGGTCTCCCCTGGTCTAACACTAACTCACTACACTGGCTGGTCTCCTGGTCTAACACTAACTTACTACACTGGCTGGTCTCCCTGGTCTAACACTAACTCACTACACTGGCTGGTCTCCCCTGGCCCAACACTAACTCACTACACTGGCTGGTCTCCCCTGGCCTAACACTAACTCACTAAACTGGCTGGTCTCCCCTGGTCTGGCCTAACACTAACTCACTACACTGGCTGGTCTCCCCTGGTCTAACACTAACTCACTACACTGGCTGGTCTCCCTGGTCTAACACTAACTCACTACACTGGCTGGTCTCCCTGGCCCAACACTAACTCACTACACTGGCTGGTCTCCCTGGTCTGGCCCAACACTAACTCACTACACTGGCTGGTCTCCCCTGGTCTAACACTAACTCACTACACTGGCTGGTCTCCCTGGTCTAACACTAACTCACTACACGCTGGTCTCCCCTGGCCCAACACTAACTCACTACACTGGCTGGTCTCCCCTGGCCCAACACTAACTCACTACACTGGCTTGTCTCCCCTGGCCCGACACTAACTCACTACACTGGCTGGTCTCCCCTGGTCTAACACTAACTCACTACACTGGCTGGTCTCCCCTGGCCCAACACTAACTCACTACACTGGCTGGTCTCCCCTGGTCCAACACTAACTGACTACACTTGCTGGTCTCCCTGGCCCGCAACACTAACTAACTACACTGGCTGGTCTCCCTGGTCTGGCCTAACACTAACTCACTACACTGGCTGGTCTCCCCCTGGTCTAACACTAACTCACTACACTGGCTGGTCTCCCTGGTCTAACACTAACTCACTACACTTGCTGGTCTCCCTGGTCTGGCCTAACACTAACTCACTACACTGGCTGGTCTCCCCTGGTCTAATACTAACTCACTACACTGGCTGGTCTCCCCTGGTCTGGCCCAACACTAACTCACTACACTGGCTGGTCTCCCCTGGTCTGGCCCAACACTAACTCACTACACTGGCTGGTCTCCCCTGGTCTAACACTAACTCACTACACTGGCTGGTCTCCCCTGGCCCAACACTAACTCACTACACTGGCTGGTCTCCCCTGGTCTGGCCTAACACTAACTTACTACACTGGCTGGTCTCCCCTGGTCTAACACTAACTTACTACAATGGCTGGTCTCCTGGTCTAACACTAACTCACTACACTGGCTGGTCTCCCTGGCCCAACACTAACTCACTACACTGGCTGGTCTCCCCTGGCCCAACACTAACTCACTACACTGGCTGGTCTCCCCTGGCCCAACACTAACTCACTACACTGGCTGGTCTCCCCTGGTCTAACACTAACTCACTACACTGGCTGGTCTCCCCTGGTCTGGCCCAACACTAACTCACTACACTGGCTGGTCTCCCCTGGTCTAACACTAACTCACTACACTTGCTGGTCTCCCTGGCGCAACACTAACTCACTACACTGGCTGGTCTCCCTGGTCTGGCCTAACACTAACTCACTACACTGGCTGGTCTCCCGGTCTGGTCTAACACTAACTCACTACACTGGCTGGTCTCCCTGGTCTAATACTAACTCACTACACTGGCTGGTCTCCCCTGGTCTGGCCCAACACTAACTCACTACACTGGCTGGTCTCCCCTGGTCTGGCAACACTAACTCACTACACTGGCTGGTCTCCCTGGTCTGCCCAACACTAACTCACTACACTGGCTGGTCTCCCCTGGCCCAACACTAACTCACTACACTGGCTGGTCTCCCCTGGTCTAACACTAACTCACTACACTGGCTGGTCTCCCCTGGTCTAACACTAACTCACTACACTGGCTGGTCTCCCCTGGTCTAACACTAACTCACTACACTGGCTGGTCTCCCCTGGTCTGGCCCAACACTAACTCACTACACTGGCTGGTCTCCCCTGGTCTAACACTAACTTACTACACTGGCTGGTCTCCCCTGGTCTAACACTAACTCACTATACTGGCTGGTCTCCCCTGGCCCAACACTAACTCACTACACTGGCTGGTCTCCCCTGGTCTGGCCCAACACTAACTCACTACACTGGCTGGTCTCCCCTGGTCTGGCCTAACACTAACTCACTACACTGGCTGGTCTCCCCTGGTCTAACACTAACTCACTACACTGGCTGGTCTCCCCTGGTCTAACACTAACTTACTACACTGGCTGGTCTCCCCTGGTCTAACACTAACTCACTACACTGGCTGGTCTCCCCTGGCCCAACACTAACTCACTACACTGGCTGGTCTCCCTGGTCTAACACTAACTCACTACACTGGCTGGTCTCCCTGGTCTAACACTAACTTACTACACTGGCTGGGTCTCCCCTGGTCTAACACTAACTCACTACACTGGCTGGTCTCCCTGGCCCAACACTAACTCACTACACTGGCTGGTCTCCCTGGCCTAACACTAACTCACTAAACTGGCTGGTCTCCCCTGGTCTGGCCTAACACTAACTCACTACACTGGCTGGTCTCCCTGGTCTAACACTAACTCACTACACTGGCTGGTCTCCCCTGGTCTAACACTAACTCACTACACTGGCTGGTCTCCCCTGGCCCAACACTAACTCACTACACTGGCTGGTCTCCCCTGGTCTGGCCTAACACTAACTCACTACACTGGCTGGTCTCCCTGGCCCAACACTAACTCACTACACTGGCTGGTCTCCCTGGTCTGGCCTAACACTAACTCACTACACTGGCTGGTCTCTCCTGGTCTGAACACTAACTCACTACACTGGCTGGTCTCCCCTGGTCTAACACTAACTCACTACAATGGCTGGTCTCCCCTGGTCTAACACTAACTCACTACACTGGCTGGTCTCCCCTGGCCCAACACTAACTCACTACACTGGCTGGTCTCCCCTGGCCCAACACTAACTCACTACACTGGCTTGTCTCCCCTGGCCCGACACTAACTCACTACACTGGCTGGTCTCCCCTGGTCTAACACTAACTGACTACACTGGCTGGTCTCCCCTGGTCTGGCCCAACACTAACTCACTACACTGGCTGGTCTCCCCTGGTCTAACACTAACTGACTACACTTGCTGGTCTCCCCTGGTCTGGCCCAACACTAACTCACTACACTGGCTGGTCTCCCCTGGTCTAACACTAACTGACTACACTTGCTGGTCTCCCCTGGTCTAACACTAACTGACTACACTTGCTGGTCTCCCCTGGCGCAACACTAACTAACTACACTGGCTGGTCTCCCCTGGTCTGGCCTAACACTAACTCACTACACTGGCTGGTCTCCCCTGGTCTAATACTAACTCACTACACTGGCTGGTCTCCCCTGGTCTAACACTAACTCACTACACTGGCTGGTCTCCCCTGGTCTGGCCTAACACTAACTCACTACACTGGCTGGTCTCCCCTGGTCTAATACTAACTCACTACACTGGCTGGTCTCCCCTGGTCTAACACTAACTCACTACACTGGCTGGTCTCCCCTGGTCTAATACTAACTCACTACACTGGCTGGTCTCCCCTGGTCTAACACTAACTCACTACACTGGCTGGTCTCCCCTGGTCTGGCCTAACACTAACTCACTACACTGGCTGGTCTCCCCTGGTCTAATACTAACTCACTACACTGGCTGGTCTCCCCTGGTCTAACACTAACTCACTACACTGGCTGGTCTCCCTGGTCTAACACTAACTCACTACACTGGCTGGTCTCCCCTGGTCTGGCCTAACATTAACTCACTACACTGGCTGGTCTCCCCTGGTCTAACACTAACTCACTACACTGGCTGGTCTCCCCTGGTCTAACACTAATTCACTACACTGGCTGGTCTCCCCTGGTCTAACACTAACTCACTACACTGGCTGGTCTCCTCTGGTCTAACACTAACTCACTACACTGGCTGGTCTCCCCTGGTCTAACACTAACTCACTACACTGGCTGGTCTCCCCTGGTCTGGCCTAACACTAACTCACTACACTGGCTGGTCTCCCCTGGCCCGACACTAACTCACTACACTGGCTGGTCTCCCCTGGTCTAACACTAACTCACTACACTGGCTTGTCTCCCCTGGTCTAACACTAACTCACTACACTGGCTGGTCTCCCCTGGTCTAACACTAACTCACTACACTGGCTGGTCTCCCCTGGTCTAACACTAACTCACTACACTGAAACTTGAACTGGAGCTGCTCCTGTTAAAGAGAGAGATGGGAGGTGGAATTGAGAAGAAGAGAGAGGGGGAGGAAGAGATGGAGAGAGATGGAGAGAGAAAGAGAAAGAGGGGGGAAGAGACGAGAGAAGAGAGAGAGGGGGGAACAGAGGGAGGAAGAAATAGAGAGAGATGAAACATACTTAATCCATGGTTTCAGGGTGTTTGGCGAGGCTTGTAGTCACAGTGTTTGGTTGGGGAAACCCCCAGTCTGTTGTGACCAGGGGGGTCCGTTCATTCACTCCAAGGTGTTTAAGTCGGGACACAACAGTGGCAGGTCCAAACCAAGACAAACTAAAACCTTGGATTTGATGTGAAACATAAACTAAGAAACTCCACTCCGTGTTTGTATATTATTAACACTAACCAAAGCCTAAATATTCTCAACACATTGGAATACTTAGTAGCACCTTAATGGCTGAGGGGTGTTGGGCGTTTCCCACGGTGGATGGTGACGGCAGTATACCAAGATTCCCAAATCTACAGAGGTCCTCCTGATCCTTCCTTTCAACACGGCGGCCCCTTGGTGCACCAGGCAGCGAGGACCATGGGTAATCCACTAAACCGTCCAACCTCTTTAGATACTTAGGAGATAAGTGGAAGGAGTCCCTGTTTGTCCTTGTATGTGTGTGTGTGTGTGTGTGTGTGTGTGTATGTGTGTGTGTGTGTGTGTGTGTGTGTGTGTGTGTGTGTGTGTGTGTGTGTGTGTGTGTGTGTGTGTGGTAATGTTGGGGTCAAGAGGCCTCACAAGAGTTGACCCCACCATTGTTGCTCTTGTTGTATTGACGAAAGCATTCCGCCCACTATTGGTTTGAAGACCCACTACCATCTCACAGGTTTTAAAAGTGATTCCTCTTAAGTTGGGGAAGATTAAGTTGTCCCTTTTGAAAGTGTGGAGGAGAAGGAGGGGGGAGGGTAG